>NC_085843.1:0-222593 GCF_035594765.1 Anolis carolinensis
TAACCCTTTCGAAGCCCTAAAAAAGCGTTTTACTGAGGAGCCTGTCCTACAGCACCCTGGTATGTCTAAGACCTTTGTAATGCATTGCGATGCGTCAGACCGGGCATATGGGGCAGTCCTGCTGCAGAAGGATGAGGGGGGAACCTGAAGCCATGTGGCTATCTGTCGAAAAAGTTTAGCGATACAGAAAAAAACTGGCCGATTTGGGAGAGGGAAGCCTTAGCGATTCTGAAAGCACTAGAGTGCTGGAGACACTTCCTGGAAGGGAGTGGAATACCGTTTGAGGTGTGGTCTGATCATAAAAATTTACAATATCTGAGATCCCCTCGCAAACTATCAGTGAAGCAGATTAGATGGGCCCAATATTTCAGCCGTTTTGATTTCAGACTCAAGTTCTTCCAGGGGAAACACAACATACTCGCTGACGCTCTCTCTCTCGGATGCCTCAGCACGGGGGAGGAATTCAGGAATCTGAGGGGAGCCTTTTCCTAGATAAGCAATGGGGCCTGGCAGTACTGACTCGAGCACAAGCGGCCAAAGAAAACAAACGTACTGCCATTTCCACGGGGGGAGGAGAAATATGGGAGGAAGAGTTGAAGCGAGCATATGGAATGGACGAATGGTTACAAACGAACAAAGAACAGGGAGAACTGTGTGGGGATTTGGTGTTTGTTAATAAGAAATTGTATATTCCTGAATGTTTGAGACAAGAAATGTTAAGGAAATGCCACGATAACAAGGGTGCAGGTCATCTAGGCCCTACCAGGACTATTAAACTGTTGGCCAAACAATGCTGGTGGCCCGGAATGAGGAAAGACGCCAGGGGGTACGTCGCGCAGTGTGAATTATGTGCAGAGGGCAAAACACCACCTGGGAAGCCCCAAGGGCTATTGCAGAAGGTGGTGGAGCCCACGAGGCCATGGGAATGCGTGGCAATGGATTTTGTAGGCGAACTACCCCCCAGCAGAGGCCACAGATACATTTGAACAATATTGGACCTATTCTCAAAACAGGTGCACTTTGTGGCCCTGCCAAAACTCCCCTCGGCTGAAAAGCTCGCGGATTTGTATGTAAAGCATGTATATCGCCTACATGGGTGTCCCGACAAGATAATTAGCGACCGGGGAGTCCAATTCACTGCAAAATTTTGGGGAAAATTCTTACAGCTGTTAGGAGCAGAAAGGAACCTGAGCTCGGCCTTTCATCCCGCGACCAACGGGGCGGTCGAACGTACCCAACAGACACTGTGCCAATTCTTGAGGATGTACACCAATTATAGACAGGACGATTGGGCGGACCTTCTACCTTTTGCTGAGATGGCTTTTAACGGGGCCGTACATTCGGCCACAGGTCGTGCCCCATTCGAAATAGTATACGGACAGGAGGTGGCACCTTTCCCCAGGCTACCCGAGTGGAAGGAAGGAGAGGGCCAGACCGACAAGGAATGGCCGGCTAAAATTAAGCAAGGGTGGCAGAACGTGGTGGAGGCATTGCGGGAAACGCAAAAGAAGTACAAGCTCTTTGCAGATCGTAGGCGCCGAGAGGGGGACAAATTGGGCGAAGGAGATCTGGTTTGGTTGAGCACAAAAAACCTGAAATTGGGGTTCCCATCTAAGAAATTGGCTCCACGCTATATAGGGCCGTTCAGGGTGGCGAAAAGAATAAACGAAGTGACCAATCAGCTGAGGCTACCCAAGGATCTAGGAAAGGTACACCCGGTATTCCATTGCAGCCTGTTAAAAAAGTATAAAGGAACTCTGGACAGCGGAGAACAATAGTTGTGTTAAATCTTTTCCTTCCAGGACGAAGGGGAGGAGGACGCCATGTCAGAACCCTGCTACTAGAGCCTGGATGTGGCTCTGAGTTTCAGGGTCACTGACATTGATAAGACACCTGCGTCTCAGGACTCGGAGAAGAAACGGCTGCTGGACTTGGCGGGGAATCTGCGCAGGGTTTTGCTGAGCGGGAAGAGACTTTTCAAATGAGGGGGAGGGTATATAAAGGATGGTTGGCCGGAGCCTCCCATTCTTGGCTTTTCTGATGTTTATGTTAAGTGCTTATAGGACTTGGTATTGGAGATTTCCTATTAATCTGGGAAGGCACATTGGAACAGCCAGGTCTTCAAGTTCTTTCTAAAGACTGCCAATGTAGGGGCCTGTCTGAGATTATCAGATTTTAACTGGATTATATGGCAGTGTAGACTCAAGGCTCTTCCACACAGTTATATAACCCATTTATAATCTTATCTGCTTTGAACTGGATTATCTTGACTCCACACTGCCTTATAATCCACTTCAGTGTGCATTTTATACAGCTGTGAAGAAGGGGCCTCATATAATCCAGTTCTAAGCAGATAATATAAGATTATCAATATACAGTAGAGTCTCACTTATCCAACATAAACAAGTCAGCAGGATAAGTGAATATGTTGGATAATAAGGGATTCAGGAAAAGCCGATTAAACATTAAATTAGGTAATCGTTATACAAATTAAGCACCAAAACATATTATACAACAAATTTGACAGAAGTAGTTCCATGTGTAGTAATGCTATGTAGTAATTACTGTATTTATAAATTTACCACCAAAATATCACAATGAATTTAAAACACTGACTACAAAAACATTGATTATTTAAAGGCAGACTGTGTTGGATAATCCAGAACATTGGATAAGCAAATGTTGGATAAGTGAGATTCTACTTTAATATGAAATAATTACTGTGATAGAATAATACAGAACAATATAATCTCTAAAACCAGGACAGTAAATAAAGAGCAACACTCTGAAAGCAGGTAAATTGGAAATTCCACAAAGGCAACAATCAGGGCCAGCTAACACCTCCCAACAAAGTATTCCCATCATCAAAGTCTGGCAAATCCTCTGTTTTCTCAGGGCCACAGACAGTAGAAGCACATAAAATATCGCAAAGAACATCACTCTGAAAACAAGGGAATTCCAGACAGGAAACAATCAGGGCCAGCTAACACCTCCCAACAAAAAATTCACTCAGGGAGGAAACAGCCAGGCTTTAAAGCTGCAAGGCCATTACATCCTAATCATTTTTCCTAATTGCAGCATTCATACTTGCCTCCAACAGACAAAAAAAAACCCATGAGAAATATTGTATATTCAAAACCTTTAGGAAATAATATCCCCTGATGGCGCAGCGTGTTAAAGCGCTGAGCTGCTGAACTTCTGGACCGAAAGGATGCAGGTTTGAATTGGGGGAGCGGAGAGAGCCCCCACTGTTAGCCCCAGCTTCTGCCAACCCAGAAGTTCGAAAACATGCAAATGTGAGTGCATCAATAAGTACTGCTCCGGCGGGAAGGTAACGCCACTCCATGCAGTCATCCCACATGACTTTGGAGGAGTCTACGGACAACGCCGGCTCTCTGGCTTAGAAATGGAGATGAGCCCCAACGTTTACCCTTGACCTTAACTACCACCAATTCCTCAATACTTTATTTCCCAGACCACCAGACTTTGCCACAGCAACGCATGGCCGGGCACAGCTAGTAATAATATATAATACTGTAAGAAAATGTCTAATAATAATAATAATAGTAATAATAATAATAATAATAATAATAATAATAATAATAATAATCATCTCAGGGAGCGGTCCTCCTACCTTCCTTGCCTTTCCTTTCCCTAACCCAACTCCTTTAATGACCCCCAGCACTAATTACTGCTAATGACCCCACCTGGGCTGTAATTAGGCAGCTGAAGGAGGGGCCCCACCCCGCCCCACACCACTTGCTCTATTCAATATTTAAAACGCAAAAATATATATAATATAATATTAAAACATTAAATATTTAAAATACAATAATGTAATATTAAAATGTTATATTGTAGTAAAACATTAAATACTTAAAATTCAAGAACATATGAAAATTTTATATTATATTAACTATTAATTATTTAAAATACAAGAATATAAAATACTATTAAAACATTGTGTTACACTAAATATTAAATATTTAAAACGCAAGAATACAATATAGCATTAAAATGTTATATTAAAATATTAAATATTTAAACTATAAGAATGTAATATAGTATTAAAACGTTATATTATATCAAAATATTAAATATTTAAAATACAAAAATATAATTATTAAAATATAAGAACATAATGTTAAAATGATGTATTAAAATATTAAATATTTGAAATGCAAGAATATAATATAATAATATTAAAATATTATATTATATTAAAATATTAAATATTTGAAATGCAAGAATATAATATAATAATATTAAAACATTATATTATAGTAAATATTAAATATTTGAAATGCAAGAAAATAGTATTAAAATGTTATATTATATTAAAATATTATATTATATTAAAATATTAAATATTTAAATGCAGGAATATAGTATTAAAATGTTATTTTATAATAGAATGTTAAATATTTAAAATATTAAATATTTAAGATGTAAGAATACAATATAGTATGAAAATGTTACATTATAGTAAAATATTATTTAAAATGATGTTTTAAAAATTAAATATTTAAAATGCAAGAATATAATATAATATTAACATATTATACTATATTAAAATATTAAATATTTAAAATACAAAAATAGTATATATTAAAATGTTATATTGTACTAAAATATTAAATATTTAAAATATAAGAATGTAATATTAAAATGCTATAATAAAATATTAAATACATTGCAATATATTTCATAATCTAATAGAACATAACATTTTAATATTATGCTACTGTATTAAAATATGAAATATTTAAAATATAAGAATATAATATAGTATTAAAACAAATACAAAAGTCTAATATAATATTAAAATATGAAATATTTAAATTATAAGAATATACTATTAAAATGTTAAAATATGAATATTAAATATTTAAAATACAAAAATATAACATAGTATTAAAATGTTAAATGTTTAAAATACAAGAATTACATAATACAAGAATTAGATAGAATTACAAGAATTACATACTTGTAATACATATAATGTTACATTATATTAAAATATTAAATATTTAAAATATAAGAACATAATATTAAAATGATGTATTAAAATATTAAATATTTTAAATGCAAGAATATATTAAAATATTAACATATTTTGATATTATATTGTATTTTAAAATGTTACATTATATTAAAATATTACATATTAAAATTACAATATAATATAATATTAAAATGTTATATTATATTAAAATATTAAATATTTAAAATATAAGAATGTAATATTAAAATGTTATATTGTATTAAATGTTATATTATATTAAAATGTTAAATCTTTAAAATGCAAGAATATAGTATTAAAATGTTGTATTAAAATATTAAATATTTATAAGAATATTAAAATGTTAAAATATAAAAATTAAATATTTAAAACATAAGAACATTATATAGTATTAAAATGTTATATTAAAATATTAAATGTTTTATATGTATATATTCTCTACAAAATTATATAGTATATGTCAAGAGTCAGACGCCAGTTAACAAACAAAACAGATTTTATTCCGAAGATAAGCCAAAAATAACATAAACACAGAAAGTATCCTTGAAACATTTCACTTATCAGTGTTTCAAGAGTAGTTTGGACAAAAATAACTCAAAAACAAGCCACGCTATTTTCCCATGCGGGCATTCAATAAAAACTAAAAGACGCTTCAATTCAGCTTTGGAGAAACAAATAGAGTTGACTACAAGAAAATATGCAAAATAAACGAAGGCTTGAAACCTTCCAAAAGCTGCAGAGTATAACTGAAAGTGCAAAAGCCTCTTTTGGCTTCAAACCGTTTCTGAAAACAGACAGCCGGCTCTGCAGATTTAAAGGGACAGTTCCCAAAAGTAAAACAGCAAACTGGCTTGAAAACAAACAAACTAGAAGAGCAGTAAACTGCTTCCACAGTGCAGATAAAGCCGAAAGCTTCAAAGGGATGATGAATAGCCGTCGTCAGGAGAATCCAAGGTCAGGTCGGGAGGCAGCAGCAAATTCCGAAAGGCAAACCAGTAGTCAGAAGCCGGGAGTAGTCGTCAGTCAGAGGGCGTAGACAGAAGCCAGGTCAAATTCAATCCAAAGTCCGAAGAGGGTGCAGTCATCCAAACCAGGTCCACGATAAGACATAGCAAGAGCCAAGCCAGATGATATCAGCAGCTAGAAATAGTAATCAGAATGCAGTCCAAGGAAACCCACACAGTTCCATCCCTCCGCTGCAGAGCAGTCCCAGATAACTTACATCCGAATCACAGTCCAAGTCCAGTCTTCACGGAAACACAGAGATCCCAATGGCGCCTCAGCAACACCTTGCCACACGCAAAGTGCAGTGGCCAAACATTCCCATTTTATTCCCCTTCCTCCTGGGTGACCAAACACTCACACCCAGACACCAGGTGTCCCAAATCTACTCGGAGTCCGAACTCCACACAGCTAGAGCTCGTGGATCCGGAGTACCTAGCAATTCGTCGGAGTCCCAATCATCCTGCCCACACTTAGCCCCATGAACACTTAAAGAACCATCCTCCCTTCTCCAAGCATCCCAAGTGGGATCAGCTCCTGCAGAAGCCCCAGGTTCAGCAGTATCCATAGGCCCCAAATCCCCAGACATCTCCGGTGGCTGTGCCCATTCAGTGCCCCCTTCCCCAGCCACCACTTTTCCTCAGCATCCATCTCCCCAAACTCCCCATCTGAATCCTCCTCAGAAGATCCCCCATTGAGCTCTCTAAGTTGCTTCCTGCGCAACTCCTCCAGTGAACCCTCATCACGAGGGTTTTTTCTTCCTCTTCGAATCCCATCACCATCAACCATAATCCCCGAAGGCGCATTCACAACAGTATATATAAAATTAATTTTGCCAGGCTCATGATGTCTTAATCAGGCCTCCTTTTGAGTAGGGGGCCATTAACTCCTGGGCTTGCACCTGATTGAGATGTTGATTGATTGATTGATTGCTGGCCCTCCCCGCCACAGCTGTCCTGCCATCAAGAAAGTGGGTCAATCAGGCAGAGATAATTCGCAAAGAGTTAACCCTTCCTGGTTGCTTATATTATTATTCTTACATTTTAAATAATTCATACTTTAATATAATATTTTAATATTATATTATATTCTTATATTTTAAATATTTAATATTTTAATATAAGGATTTAATATTATATTGCATTCTTATAGTTAAAATATTTAAATATAACATAATGTTTTCGTAGTCAGTGTTTTAAATACATTGTGATATTTTAGTGGTAAATTTGTAAATACAGTACAGTAGAATCTCACTTATCCAACATAAATGGGCCAGCAGAATGTTGGATAAGCGAATATGTTGGATAATAAGGAGGCATTAAGGAAAAGCCTATTAAACATCAAATTAGGTTATGATTTTACAAATGAAACATCAAAACATCATGTTAGACAACAAATTTTGTAGAAAAGGTAGTTCAATGCGCAGTAATGCTATGTAGTAATTACTGTATTTATGAATTTAGCACCAAAATATCACGATATATTGAAAACATTGACTACAAAAATGCGTTGGATAATCCAGAACATTGGATAAGTGAGATTCTACTGTAATTACTACATAGCATTACTGCGCATGGAACTACTTTTTCTGTCAAATTTGTTGTATAATATGATGTTTTGGTGCTTCATTTGTATAACGATTACCTAATTTGATGTTTAATAGGCTTTTCCTGAATCCCTTCTTATTATCGAACATATTCACGTATCCTGCCGGCCTGTTTATGTTGGATAAGTGAGACTGTACTGTATATTGATAATCTTATATTATCTGCTTAGAACTGGATTATATGAGGCCCCTTCTTCACAGCTGTATAAAATGCACACTGAAGTGGATTATATGGCAGTGTGGAGTCAAGATAATCCAGTTCAAAGCAGATAATATGAGATGATAAATGGGTTATATAGCTGTGTGAAAGGGCCTTGAGTCTACACTGCCATATAATCCAGTGCAAATTAGATAATCTGTGGAAGAGGCCTGAGGCCCAAATCTGCCTGTCCCCTGGGCTGAGTGGGTTGCTAGGAGACCAAGTGGGCAGAGATTAGCCTTCTAACTGGCACCAATTCGATAAAAACAATTATTCCTCTCTCTCTAATTAGGGCTTTATTTTTCTTTTCTTTTTGTTGTCTCAACCTAGAGGTGTGGATGATGGGTTGTGTTGTCAAATTTCGAGGTTGGGGGGGCTGTAGTTTTGTTGTTTTGTTGGTCACCGTGATGCCATCACTCATTTATATAGATTACATCCTTATATTTTAAATATTTAGTATTTTATGTGTGTGTGTAAAGTAAAGGTAAAGGTTTCCCCTGACGTTAAGTCCAGTCGTGACCGAAGAGCCGGCGTTGTCCATAGACACCTCCAGGTCATGTGGCCACGGGCATCACTGCATGGAGCACCGTTACCTTCCCGCCGGAGCAGTACCTATTGATCTACTCACATTTGCATGTTTTCCAACGGCTAGCTTGGCAGAAGCTGGGGCTAACAGCAGGAGCTCACCCTTGTTCCCCAAATTAGAACCCTCAACCTTTCGATTATATTATAATAATACTGTATATTAACAATATACTAATATATATAATATAATAATACGTATTATTATATTATAATAAATTCTAATTACCTCACAACCCCTGAGGATGCCTGCCATAGATGTGGGCGAAACGTCAGGAGAGAATACTTCTGGAACATAGCCATACAGCCCGAAAAACATATTATCTTTATTTTTATATCCCCATGGAATAATCTAATTAAATTAATATTATAATACATATAATATATATTTTGAACTGCTAGGTTGGCAGAAGCTGGGGCTACCAGGAGGAGCTCACCTCGGTCCTTGGATTCGAATCACCAACCTTCCATTCTGCCAAGTTCAGCTACTAATTGCAGTACCTATTCATCTACTCACTTTTAATGTACATATTTAAATATAACAAGTTGTATGAAACAGTGACCTTTATATTTCCTGTGCTGGTCTATAACCAAAATAAATGTGAGTAGATCAATAGGTACTTGGCATGACCCACTCTACATCCCGTTGAAGTTTGGGGGAGGGCGGAGCGAGGATGGTGGGACTTGTAGTACTGTCAATCACTTCCAGAGAGCACCACAACCCCCATGAATGACACACCGGGACCAAACTTGGCACACACAATGCCTATGACCCAGTCTACGTCCCAGTGAAGTCTGGAGGAGGACGGACCACAGATTATGGGATTTGCAGTACCATCAATCACTTGTAAACATCATTGCAACCTTCACAAATGACGGACCGGGACCTAACTTGGCACACAGACTCCCCAAGACCCAGTCTACGTCCCGGTGAAGTTTGGAGGGGGACGGACCATGGATGATGGGACTTGTAGTACCTTCACTCACTTCCTGAGACCACTGTGACTCCCACCGATGACTAATCAGTACCAAACTTGACACACACCGCCCCCATGACACACTCTCTCCCCCAGACTGTGGTGGAGGCTCCTTCTTTGGAAGCTTTTAAACAGAGGCTGGATGGCCATCTGTCGGGGGTGCTTTGAATGCGATTTCCTGCTTCTTGGCGGGGGGTTGGACTGGATGGCCCATGAGGTCTCTTCCAACTCTACTATTCTATGATTCTACTCCCTGAAGTGGTTTGGAAGAGTTTGGACCATGGATGATGGGACCTGCAGTACCTTCACTCCCTTCCAGAGAGCACCACGACCCTCACGAATGACGGACCGGGACCAGACTTGGGACACATAACCCTCATGACCCACTCTATGTCCTATCCAAGTTTCAAGAAGAACGTCTGCCATACTAGAGAGCAGGAAAGTGACATTTTATTGTTCACAGAGAGAGAGAGAGAGGGGACTCCTTTCTCTTCAGGTCCCGCCGTCTTGGGCGTCGTCCTCCATCACTCCTCAGGCGTCTCGTACTGGTGCTTGATGTGCTTCCACAGCTTCTGAAACACAACCGGGAACACACACAACAGCAGGTCAGTGTCATAATGACAAAGCCACAGACTCACGTATCAAGAGAGCTGGGCGGCCTTCCTCACAGCCCGGCCCGGGATATATCATTATATGTAATACATAATATGGTGATAGTAATAATAAAAAAGTATATTAATAATATAATTATATAAAATAATATACGATTAACAATAATAATACAATGGTATTATAATATATGAATAATATAGTAATAATATAATAGTATACTAATAATATCTATATATATAAAAGAGTGATGGCATCACGGCGACCCACAAAACAACTAAACTACAAGCCCCCCAACCTCAAAATTTGACAACACAACCCATCATCCACACCTCTAGGTTGATACAACAAAAAGCAAATAAAAATAAAGTCCTAATTAGAGGGAGAGAAATCATTGTTTTCATCCAGTTGCTGCCACTTAGAAGGCTAAGCTCTGCCCACTTGGTCTCCTAGCAGCCCAGTGTTAATAAAATAATAAAAAATAAAATAAATACAAATAATACAATAAAAATAATATAAAAACACTAAAAAAATTAATACAATAAAATACTATAACAAAATAACTAAAAACAATACGACAAAATAATAAAATATACTAAATAAAAAAGATACCGTATTTTTCGCTTTATAAGACGCACCTTTTTCCCCCCCGAAATAGAGGGAAAAAGTCAGTGCGTCTTATAAACGCAATATCTACATTCACCATACAATGCAGTTTGAAACTGCATTAGAGAGCAGTGTAGAGTGTGTGTCCCCCCTCCCCGAAACATTCCAAACAACGCGGGGAAAGCCAGTTCCTCCCTCATATCTCGCTGTCAAGAGGTCTCGAGCCCCCTCCCTCTTCCTCCTCCCCCTCCCCCTTTCCCTTATCGACGTGTGGAGACAGACTGGCCCTCTCGAAGGCTGGAGGAGGAGGCTGGGCCCTTCCTGGAGGCCTTTCCGTGCCTGAGGCGCCTGCGGGGAAGGGAAGAGGGAGGGAAGGAAGGAGTGGGGAGGCATGCCCGGCACGTCCCCAGCGCTGGCAGCAGGCGAAGCGGCTCGCCCTTGCGCCTCCTTGTAACACAACAAGCGACACCATGGCCGCAGACCCCCGAAAGCGGCGCCCCTGTGGAGGCTCCTTCTGCAGGAGGAGGCAAGATGGCTACCTTCTTGTGGCTCTGCCCGCCCAGGACGGAGCCCGGCCTCGCTAGGCGCCCTCTCCGCGTGGGACGGACGGGCAGCAGGACCGCTGGTGGGTGCCCTTCTCCCCCCTCAGATGTTATTTTATTAAAATGTTCTAGGTCATCTTTTAGTTCAAATTATTTTTCCCCATTTTCCTCCTCTGAAAACTAGGTGCGTCTTACCATCAGGTGCGTCTTATAAAGCGAAAAATACGGTAAGTTACAATAAAATTAATTTTAAAAAATACAAATAACGTCAAATAAAAATTCCACAACAACTTTTAACCAATACCACCACCACTTTGCTACAGCAACGCGTGGCCGGGCACAGCTAGTAATAATATAAAATAATATAGATAACAAAAATACAATGGAAGTATGATATAAAATAAAGCAATAATATATTATTAATATAATAATAATCCAGCAATAATATACTAATAGTATACTAATAATATAATATAAAAGAATAAAGAAATAACAATAATAATATAGCAACAATACAATAATAGTATACTGATAATATAATAATATAAAATAATATACAAGTAACAATAATACAATGGTATTATAATATAATAATTATATGGTAACAATATAATAAAATATACTAATAATATAATAATATAAAATAATATACAAATAACAATAATAAAATAGTATGATATAAAATAATGCAACAATATTTTAATAATATAATAATAATATAGCAATAATACAATAATGCTATACTAATAATATAATAATATAAAATAATATATAAATAGCAATAATAATACAATGGTAGTATGATATAAAATAATGCAACAATATATTAATAATAACAATATAGTAATAATACAATATACGGTAATAGTATACCAATAATATAAAATAAAATAATATACGAATAACATAACATAATAGTCCTATAATACAATATAATAATACAAAAATAATATAATATGCTAACGATAAAATAATAGAAAATAAAATGTTATATGAATAACATAACATAATAGTCCTACAATATAATAATACAATAATAATCATATAATATGGTATGATATAGTAATATAGTATAAAATAAAATAATATATGAATAAAATAACATAATAGTATTATAATGCAATATAATAATACTATAATATATAGTAATGATACAATAATATAATATAATATATGAATGACAGTATGTCGTATAATATAAAATGATAATACAATAATAACAAGGCAGAAAATAATATTATATAAATAACAATACAATAATATCACAATAAAATAACGTGATTCCCGCGAGGCCGTGGCCGGGTGAAAGCCGGGTGACCTTCCCCCTGTCCCGGCCTGTGATTCACGCGAGGCCCAGGCTCAACCCGAGGCCTAGGCCCGAAAAGCCGCGCCCTCGCGTAGCTGCGGCTCACCCCTCTGTTGAGGTGCTCGAAGAGCGCGTCCGCGCCCTGGTCGAAGGCCCGCTCGAAGACCAAGGCGCCCACGACGACCGAGAGCGCGAAGGTCGACGTCCGTCGGAAGAGCAGGTTATAGACTTGCCGGCCCAGCGCCATTTTGGATTTCTGTACTGCGCATGCTCGGGGAGAGGACTCAATGTCCTCCTTTCGCGCAATGCATCCTGGGTGGCGTAGTTTCCGCCCCGCTCTCGCTCCGCGCACACTGCCTAGCCGCGGTCAACAAATTGACTACACTTCCCAGGAAGGCTTGCGCTGTTGGGCCCCTCCTCTCTCACGTGCCTCTTTCGCCCAATTAGAAGTAGAAGCCTCCCTTTCGCGCTATGCATCCTGGGTGGCGTAGTCTCCGTCCCGCTCACATTGCCTATTTGCTGTCAACAAATTGACTACGCTTCCCAGGAAGCCTTGCGCGGTTAGGAGCCGCCCCTCCCGCGTTCCTCCTTCGCGATGCGCACTGGGAAATGCAGTCCGCCCTCCATTGCGGCTCATTGTACAGCTCCCTCACGGGACTACATTTCCCAGAAAGCTTTGCGAAGCGGTTCGGTTTGTATAGCTAAGGAAGGCCGAGCAGCGGTTTGAACGGAAAGCAAGATGGGGAAGCGGTACTTCTGCGACTACTGCGAGCGCTCCTTCCAGGACAACCTCCACAACCGGAAAAAACACCTCAACGGCGTCCAACACATCCGGGCCAGGAAGGCCTGGTATGACCGCTTCCGGGGTGAGAGAGCGAGAGGGGCGAAAGGAGCCGCTCTAGGAAGGGCTCCGGGGTCCTCCAATCCCACTCTATGGTACCCTCCTAGCAATAGAAGGAATAATATAAAGATATATTACAATTATAATATAATATTACTTTATAACATAATAATAATATATTGTAATATTGATATAATAATATTATAATAGCGATAATATGATAATATATGAATATAATAATAATATAAAATAAAATAATATTATAGTGTATAAAATAATATAATATAAAATATTTATAATATAATAGAATAATAATAATACTATGCTATATTAATGCAATAATATAATAGAGATAATGTAATATATGAATATAATAATAATATGAAATTGGTAATTATAATATAATAATAATAATAATAATGGTAGTGATAATAATGAGCATATTTGTCCTTGCCTTGGAACACACAATATGTTAATTTATTTAAATTAAGCTGCCCTTCTCTATTTGCATAGATGCAGCTGCCGTCCTGCAGGAAGAACAGAACAAGAAGCCCTGCAGGAAGTTCCTACAAACAGGTAGAGATTAAGCCATCCTCTCTTTCTATGTATATCTTTCTGAATATATTTTTCTGAATATTTTTCTAAATATATTTTTGGTAATATTTTTCTGAATATATTTTTCTGAATATTTTTACACATTATTTTGGTAATATCTTTATGAATATTTGTATGTATAATTTTGATAATATTTTTCTAAATATATTTTTCTGAATATCTTTACTTATTTTTGGGTTATATATATACATATATGAATATTTTAACATATATTTTGCATATATTTTTATGAATATATTTTTATGAATATCCGCTCCGCCTGGCAGGCCAGTGCGACTTCGGCCCCAATTGCCGCTTCTCTCACTTCTCGGAGGCCGACCTGCAGGCGCTGGAGGACCGCGCACGGGCGGAAGAGAGGCGGGCTGCGGGCCGACCGAGTGAGGATACCGAGAGGCCCCGGCCGCCGGGCTGCCTCGAGGACTGGCTGGAGAAGCGGGCCAAGCGGCTACGGGCCACCGAGAGCAACAGGTACAGAATCGCCATTTTGGGGGCCTCCAGGGCTGTGGGCCACGCTTCCCAACCCCTGGGAAGGGGATTTTTCTAAATATATTTTTGTGAATATGTTTACATATATTTTTGTGAATATTTTTGAAATATATTTTTGTAATATTTTTATGAATATTTTAACATATTTTTGTGAATATTTTTCTAAATATATTTTTGTGAATATTCTTACATACATTTTTCTCAATAGTTTTCTAAATATTTTTATTCTTTTTGTGAATATTTTTACATATTTGTGTGCATATTTTTCTAAATATATTTTTGTGAATATTTTTACATATATTTTTGTGATTATTTTTCTAAATATATTTAATGGATGTTATATATTTATGTGAATATTTTTTTTCAGAATATATTTACATATATTTTTGTGACTATTTTTCTAAATAATTTTTATGAATATTTATATATTTTATGAATATATTTACATATATTTTTCTAAACCTATTTTTATGAATATTTTAAATATCTTTTTATGAATATTTTACAAATATTTTTATATTTTTCTAAATATATTTTCTGACTATTTTACATGTTTGTATGAATATGTTTGCATATACTTTTACATACATTTTTGTGAATCTTTTCTAAATGTATTTCTTCTCCCCTCCTTCCACGCAGCTCCCTCCCGGAGGAAGAGGAGGAGGAGGAGGCCCCGCCCCCCCACCGCCCCCCGGGATGGCCCCCCGAACACGGCCTGCCCCCCTCGCTGAGAGCGCCCCCTCCTGGCGGGTGGGCCCTCCCCCGGGACCTCCACTGGGGATGACTCGCAATAGATCTCCCAGCTCGTTTCGCTGTTGATACATCGGACATTAATCATTTATTATCCCTTCCAATCAATTGATCAATCAGTCGATCGGTTTTTGGTCTCGGATCCATGCATCTCAATGGCAGAGAATAAACTTTCCTCCTCTCAATGGAGAAAAATGTGTGGGTGTCAATTCAGAAGGCAGCCTATCGTTGGTATTGAACTGTCAATCAATCGATGGATTGATCAATCAATTGGTTAATCAGAACCAGACGGGTCAAATTAACTGATATTAACTTAATTAAAAAGGCAAAGTATTAAAATGGATAGCGTCAATATTACACCATCAATTGATTGATTGATCGATCAATAGGTTAATCAGAGCCTACGGGAGGCATGGCTTAGAGGGGTGGGGCGTGGCTCCTGTTCAAGAGGGCAGGGCTGAGCCTCTCTAGTCCAAGATGCAGGGCTGCGAGGGGAGGTGGGCGGGGCCACAAATGGGCAGCCAGGACTGGGGTGGGCGGAGCTACAAGCTCTGAGGCAGGGCTGAGCTTCTATCCCTGTCCTGCGGTGCCTGCCAGGACACAGGGGGCGGGGCTAGAGGAGGGGGCGGGGCCTCTTCCCAAGTGCCTGATGGGCTTAACCTCTATGCCCTGCCCTCGTTCTAAGAAGCGCCTCAGGGAGGTAAACAGGCCCAGCCCTGTCTCGGGCTCTTGGGAAGAGGCCCCGCCCACTCCTCTAGCTCCACCCCCGTGTCCTAACAGGCACCTCAGGGGCTCAGCCCTGTCTCGGGCTCTTGGGAAGAGGCCCCGCCCACTCCTCTAGCTCCGCCCCCATGTCCTAACAGGCACCTCAGGGGCTCAGCCCTGTCTCGGGCTCTTGGGAAGAGGCCCCGCCCACTCCTCTAGCTCCGCCCCCGTGTCCTAACAGGCACCTCAGGGGCTCAGCCCTGTCTCGGGCTCTTGGGAAGAGGCCCCGCCCACTCCTCTAGCTCCGCCCCCGTGTCCTAACAGGCACCTCAGGGGCTCAGCCCTGTCTCAGGCTCTTGGAAAGAGGCCCCGCCCCCACCCCAGCCCCGCCTGTTAGTCCTAAAAGGCCTCTCAGGAGAGGTATAGAGGCTCAGCCCTGTCTCGGGCTCTTGGGAAGAGGCCCCACCCACTCCTCTAGCTCCGCCCCCGTGTCCTAACAGGCACCTCAGGGGCTCAGCCCTGTCTCGGGCTCTTGGGAAGAGGCCCCGCCCACTCCTCTAGCTCCGCCCCCGTGTCCTAACAGGCACCTCAGGGGCTCAGCCCTGTCTCGGGCTCTTGGGAAGAGGCCCCACCCACTCCTCTAGCTCCGCCCCCGTGTCCTAACAGGCACCTCAGGGGCTCAGCCCTGTCTCAGGCTCTTGGGAAGAGGCCCCGCCCCCACCCCAGCCCCGCCTGTTAGTCCTAAAAGGCCTCTCAGGAGAGGTATAGAGGCTCAGCCCTGTCTCGGGCTCTTGGGAAGAGGCCCCGCCCACTCCTCTAGCTCCGCCCCCGTGTCCTAACAGGCACCTCAGGGGCTCAGCCCTGTCTCACGCTCTTGGGAAGAGGCCCCGCCCCCACCCCAGCCCCGCCTGTTAGGCCTAAAAGGCCTCTCAGGAGAGGTATAGAGGCTCAGCCCTGTCTCGGGCTCTTGGGAAGAGGCCCCGCCCACTCCTCTAGCTCCGCCCCCGTGTCCTAACAGGCACCTCAGGGGCTCAGCCCTGTCTCGGGCTCTTGGGAAGAGGCCCCGCCCACTCCTCTAGCTCCGCCCCCGTGTCCTAACAGGCACCTCAGGGGCTCAGCCCTGTCTCGGGCTCTTGGGAAGAGGCCCCGCCCACTCCTCTAGCTCCGCCCCCGTGTCCTAACAGGCACCTCAGGGGCTCAGCCCTGTCTCGGGCTCTTGGGAAGAGGCCCCACCCACTCCTCTAGCTCCGCCCCCGTGTCCTAACAGGCACCTCAGGGGCTCAGCCCTGTCTCAGGCTCTTGGGAAGAGGCCCCGCCCCCACCCCAGCCCCGCCTGTTAGTCCTAAAAGGCCTCTCAGGAGAGGTATAGAGGCTCAGCCCTGTCTCGGGCTCTTGGGAAGAGGCCCCGCCCACTCCTCTAGCTCCGCCCCCGTGTCCTAACAGGCACCTCAGGGGCTCAGCCCTGTCTCACGCTCTTGGGAAGAGGCCCCGCCCCCACCCCAGCCCCGCCTGTTAGGCCTAAAAGGCCTCTCAGGAGAGGTATAGAGGCTCAGCCCTGTCTCGGGCTCTTGGGAAGAGGCCCCGCCCACTCCTCTAGCTCCGCCCCCGTGTCCTAACAGGCACCTCAGGGGCTCAGCCCTGTCTCAGGCTCTTGGGAAGAGGCCCCGCCCCCACCCCAGCCCCGCCTGTTAGTCCTAAAAGGCCTCTCAGGAGAGGTATAGAGGCTCAGCCCTGTCTCGGGCTCTTGGGAAGAGGCCCCGCCCACTCTAGCTCCGCCCCCGTGTCCTAACAGGCACCTCAGGGGCTCAGCCCTGTGACAGGCTCTTGGGAAGAGGCCCCGCCCCCACCCCAGCCCCGCCTGTTAGTCCTAAAAGGCCTCTCAGGAGAGGTATAGAGGCTCAGCCCTGTCTCGGGCTCTTGGGAAGAGGCCCCGCCCACTCCTCTAGCTCCACCCCCGTGTCCTAACAGGCACCTCAGGGGCTCAGCCCTGTCTCGGGCTCTTGGGAAGAGGCCCCGCCCACTCCTCTAGCTCCACCCCCGTGTCCTAACAGGCACCTCAGGGGCTCAGCCCTGTCTCAGGCTCTTGGGAAGAGGCCCCGCCCCCATGTCTAATAGGTGCCATCACCGCCCCCCTGGATCGCTGCAGTGCCCACCGGGGGGCAGTAGTGCCCACTTTGGGAATGGCTGGTGTCTGCTGTGGCAAAGCAGGATTCTGGTCACTTCTGGGGCCTCCTTGTTTGTTAGCCAAAGTAACTGTAGGTTGTTGTCAAGGGTGCCGGTGCCTGACCAAACCACAACTCCCCTGAGTCCATAGCATTGAGGCACGGCAGTTCAAGTGGTGTCAAACTGCATTTATTCTACAG
The DNA here is from genome assembly GCF_035594765.1 of Anolis carolinensis. Classification (NCBI taxonomy): domain Eukaryota; kingdom Metazoa; phylum Chordata; class Lepidosauria; order Squamata; family Anolidae; genus Anolis; species Anolis carolinensis. Next base: position 18,213 of record NC_085843.1, read on the forward strand.
TATAGACGCTCATCCTCACTCATCTAGGATCCTGTTCTTGAGGAAAATGTTTCCTATTTGACAGACAAGATACTCTCGGCGTCATAAATACTGTGGCCTGATCTAGTTTGCGTTTGCCTGAAAAAAACATACCCAATTACAGTATTATAGTGAAGACAGATGCGTGTGCATTTCAGTAAAATAAGCAAGACTCTGGTGAGTTTGCCGTTTTGTTCTCGTGTGTCTTTTCTGCCGCAATCACTTTCCTTCCCCAGGTACACACTCATCGATTTCACATGCAATGCTATGGAATCCTGGGAGTTGTAGTTTGATGAGGCACCATGCTCTCTGGCGGAGAAGGCTAAAGACCTGGCAAAACTACAACTCCCATGTTATTGCATAGAATCTGTTTGTCTAATGTTGTTTGTGTAAAAGTTCTGATTCGCCTAGATCAGGGGTCCCCAAACTAAGGCCCGGGGGCCGGATGCGGCCCTCCGAGGTCATTGACCTGGCCCCCGCCCTCAGTTTTATAATATAATCTATTGTATATACATATAATATTGATAATAATATTATAATGTAATACAATATAACACTAATAATAATACCATACAATAATACTAATTATATGTTCTATATTACATATAATATTACTAATAATATTACAATATAGTGGTATAGTTCAACATAGTAATATATAATGCTAATATTGTGCTATGCTAATAATATAATATATTGTATGTACATATAATTTGTAAGCCACTCTGAGTCCCCTTTGGGGTGAGAAGAGTGTGATACAAATGTAGTAAATAAATGCAGTAAATAATAAATAAATAAATTTTAGACTTAGGCTCACCCAAAGTCTGAAATGACTTGAAGGCACACAACAACAACAACCCTAATTAACTTGACTATCTCATTGGTCAGAAGCAGGACCACACTTTGAAATCCTGATAGGTTTATGTTGGTTAAAATTGCTTTTATTTTTAAATATTGTATTGTTCTTTCATTGTTCTTGTTGTTGTTGTTTTTGCACTACAAATAAGACATATGCAGTGTGCAGCGGAATTTGTTTGTATTTTTTTTCAAATGATAATCCGGCCCCTCAACAGTCTGAAGGATTGTGGACCCCTGGCCTAGAGCATCGTGGAGGGAGGGCGATTAATAAGTAATTAAATGATGATGAATGATGATGATGATATACCCTTCACACTGAAATTGCCATACAAAGAACTTATGCTTTAAAGTTATTGGAAAGTTATTCATAACACAGCAGTCCAGACGACTGTCCAGCATTCCTATGAAACAAAACTCTTGTCAATGTAAATTTAATATTTTTCTTCCAGCATCGAGTCCAATATTTCCGAGCCTTTCTTCAAAGACACGACAATACGATAAAAATATCCCAGTGCTGTGCTCTCATTTTTAGCATTAACGAGCATTGCCTTCTTGTGTCTTAGAGCAGAGGCTTCCAAACGGTGTGCCGTGACGCACAAGCATGCCGGTTGTCATCCACAGGCGCATCCCATGAACAACGCTTCCTGCCCCCAGTTGAAGGGGCCTCAAAGGGCATCCAGTCCATCCCCAGTCAGTCAGTCAGTCAGTCAGTCAGGAAGACACAGTCGAAGCATCCACGGAGGGCTATCCAGCCTCTGTTTAGAAACATTCAGAGAGGTTTAATCATCACAGAGGGGGATGCTGGTGTGTTCCAAGTGCAGCTTCTGTTATTACTTCTGTTACTTCCACAAATTGTTGATTAAGTTGCAGTATTTATTTATTTATTTATTTCAAATATTTCTATCCCGCCCTTCTCACCCGGAGGGACTCGGGCCGCGTACAATTGGCAACAATTCGATGCCGATACATCATTAAAAACAACAACATATAAAAAATACAACCAATTCAATACAGTATAAAATATAAAACATAAAACGTGTTTAAAATCCGTTTGTCCAATATCCTCCAACTTTATCCATTTAACAATCTGGGTCGTCTTTATCATTTATTCATTAAAAGCCTGGGCACAAAGCCATGTTTTTAAGGCTTTTCTAAAACTCAAAAGGGTTGGGGCTTGCCATATATCTCTGGGGAGGGTGTTCCATAGCCGGGGAGCCACCACCGAGAAGGCCCTGTCCCTCGTTCCCACCAGCCGTGCCTGTGAGGCAGGCGGGACCAAGAGCAGGGCCTCTCCAGATGACCTCAGGGATCTTCCTGGCTCATAGGAGGAGATACGTTCGGACAAGTAGATTGGGCCAGAACCGTTTAGGGCTTTATAGGTCAAAACCAGCACTTTGAATTGGGCTCGGTAGCATATCGGCAGCCAGTGGAGCTGGCTTAGCAGGGGGGTGGTACGCACCCTATAAGCCGCCCCAGTTATTAGTCTGGCTGCCGCCCGTTGTACTAGTTGGAGCTTCCGGGCCGTCTTCAGAGGCAACCCCACGTAGAGAGCGTTGCAGTAGTCCAAACGAGCTGTAACGAGAGCGTGGACCACCGTGGCCAAGTCAGACCTCCCAAGGAACGGGCGCAGCTGGCGCACAAGTCTTAGTTGTGCGAAGGCTCCCCTGGCCACTGCCGAGACCTGAGGCTCCAGGCTCAGCGATGAGTCCAGGAGAAGAACCCCCAGACTGCGCACCTGTGTCTTCAGGGGGAGTGCGACCCCGTCCAACACAGGCTGTAACTCTATTCCCTGTTCAGCCTTACGACTGACCAGGAGGACCTCTGTCTTGTCTGGATTCAATTTCAATTTGTTAGCCCTCATCCAGTCCGACACAGCGGCCAGACACTGGTTCAGGACCTGAACAGCCTCCTGAGTGACAGGTGGGAAGGAGTGACAGAGCTGGACATCATCTGCGTACAGATGACACCGCACCCCGGAACTCCGGATGATCTCTCCCAGCGGCTTCATGTATATGTTGAACAACATGGGGGACAGTACTGACCCCTGCAGGATCCCACAAGTCAATGGTTGTGGGGCCAAGCAGGTGTCCCCCAAGGACACCATCTGGGACCGACCCTCCAGGAAGGACCGGAGCCACTGCAGAACAGTACCTCCGAGACCCATCCCGGCAAGGCGCCCCAGAAGGATACCGTGATCAACGGTATCGAAGGCCGCTGAGAGGTCCAGCAGAACCAGCAGGGACACACTCCCCCTGTCCAGCTCGCGGTGTAGTAACAATCTATCTATCTATATATATATAAAAGAGTGATGGCATCAGGGCAGTGGACAAAACAACAAAAGTACAGGCCCCCCAACCTCAAAATTTGACAACACAACCCATCATCCATGCCTCCAGGTTGATACAACAAAAAGAAAAGAAAAATAAAGTCCTAATTAGAGGGAGAGCAATAATTTTTCTTATCCAATTGCTGACAGTTTAGAGGGCTAATCTCTGCCTACTTGGTTGCCTAGCAACCAGCCAAGGGACAGCCAGGCTTCAGTTAGGGGACAGGCAAATTTAGGCCTCACTTAGGCTTCTTCCACAGATTATCTGATTTTAACTGGATTATATGGCAGTGTAGACTCAAGGCCCTTCTATACAGCTCTATAACCCATTTATAATCTTACATTATCTGCTTTGCACTGGATTATCTTGACTCCACACTGCCATATAATCCACTTCAGTGTGCATTTTATACAGCTGTGAAGAAGGGGCCTCATATAATCCAGTTCTAAGCAGATAATTTAAGATTATCAATATACAGTAGAGTCTCACTTATCCAACATAAACAGGCCGGCAGGATAAGTGAATATGTTGGATAATAAGAAGGGATTCAGGAAAAGCCGATTAAACATCAAATTAGGTAATCGTTTTACAAATTAAGCACCAAAACATCATATTATACAACAAATTTGACAGAAAAAGTAGTTCCATGCGCAGTAATGCTATGTAGTAATTACAGTAGAGTCTCACTTATCCAACACTCGCTTATCCAATGTTCTGGATTATCCAATGCATTTTTGTAGTCAATGTTTTCAATATATTGTGATATTTTGGTGCTAAATTCATAAATACAGTAATTACTACATAGCATTACTGTGTATTGAACTACTTTTTCTGCCAAATTTGTTGTCTAAGATGATATTTTGGTGCTTCATTTGTAAAATCATAACTTAATTTGATGTTTAATAGGCTCATCCTTAATTCCTCATTATCCAACATATTCGCTTATCCAATATTCTGCCAGCCTGTTTATGTTGGATAAGTGAGACTCTACTGTACTGTATTTACAAATTTACCACTACAATATCACAATGAATTTAAAACACTGACTACAAAAACATTGATTATGAAAAGGCAGACTGCGTTGGATAATCCAGAACATTATATAAGTGAATGTTGGATAAGTGAGATTCTACTTTAATATGAAATAATTACTGGGATAGAATAATGCAGAACAATATAATCTCTAAAACCAGGACAGTAAATAAACAGGGGAATTCCACACAGGAAACAATCAGGGCCAGCTAACACCTCCCAACAAAGTATTCCCATCATCAAAGTCTGGCAAATCCTCTGTTTTCTCAGGGCCACAGACAGTAGACGCACATAAAATATTGCAAACAACACCACTCTGAAAACAAGGGAATTCCAGACAGGAAAGAATCAGGGCCAGCTAACACCTCCCAACAAAAAATTCACTCAGGGAGGAAGCAGCCAGGCTTTAAAGCTGCAAGGCCATTACATCCTAATCATTTTTCCTAATTGCAGCATTCATACTTGACTCCAACAGACAAAAAAAACCAATCAGAAATATTGTATATTCACAACCTTTAGGAAATAATATCCCCTGATGGCGCAGCGTGTTAAAGCGCTGAGCTGCTGAACTTCTGGACTGAAAGGCTGCAGGTTTGAATTGGGGGAGCGGAGAGAGCCCCCACTGTTAGCTCCAGCTTCTGCCAACCCAGAAGTTCAAAAACATGCAAATGTGAGTGCATCAATAGGTACTGCTCTGGCGGGAAGGTAACGCTGCTCTATGCAGTCATCCCACATGACCTTGGAGGAGTCTACGGACAACGCTGGCTCTTCGGCTTAGAAATGGAGATGAGCACCAACACTCTGAGTCAGACATGACTGGACTTAATGTCAGGGGAAAACGTTTACCCTTTACCTTAACTACCACCAATTCCTCAATACTTTATTTCCCATACCACCATATTTTGCCACAGCAACGCGTGGCCGGGCACAGCTAGTATATACATAAAAGAGTGATGGCATCACGGCAGCGGACAAAACAAAAAAACTACAGGCCCCCCAACCTCGAAATTTGACAACACAACCCATCATCCGCGGCTCTAGGTTGATACAACAAAAAAGAAAAAGAAAAATAAAGTCCTAATTAGAGGGAGAGGAATAATAGTTTTTATCCAATTGCTGCCAGTTAGAAGGCTGGCAGCCACTTGGCCTCCTAGCAACCTACTCAGCCCAGGGGACAGGCACAGTTAGGCCTCACTTAGGCCTCTTCCACAGATTATCAGATTTTAACTGGATTATATGGCAGTGTAGACTCAAGGCCCTTCCACACAGCTATATAACCCATTTAGAATCTTATATTATCTGCTTTGAACTGGATTATCTTGACTCCACACTCCCATATAATCCACTCAGTGTGCACACTAAACATAAAGACAACCATACAACAGACATTCAATACCACCACTACCTCAACAATTTCTCACCAACACCACCAGACAACGCCACAGCAACGCGTGGCCGGGCACAGCTAGTATCTATATATATAAAATGATAAAGTTGTTTGCGCAGTGACTATAACAACAAAACTAAACATCCCAGAAATACGAAATTTGGCAACACAATGCAAAAGGCTTGCCTCCAGGTTACAACAACACAACCACACCACAAAACCACAATCCAGACCCACAAAACTCACAACAACGCATCATGCAATAACAACACAACTAAACGCCCCAGAAATACAAAACTTGGCAACACAATGCAAAAGCCTTGCCTCCCAGTTGTAACAACACAACCACACCACAAAACCACACAGGACCCACAAAACTCACAACAACGCATCGTGACTATAACAACACAACTAAACGCCCCGTAAATACAAAACTTGGCAACACAACGCAAAAGCCTTCCCTCCAGGTTGTAACAACACAACCACACCACAAAACCACAATCCAGACCCATAAAACTCACAACAACGCATCGTGACTATAACAACACAACTAAATGTCCCAGAAATACGAAACTTGGCACACAACTAAACGCCCCAGAAATATAAAACTTCGCAACACAGCACAAAAGCCTTGCCTCTCAGTTGTAACAACACAACCACACCACAAAACCACAATCCAGACTCACAAAACTCACAACAATGCATCATGACTATAACAACACAACTAAACGCCCCAGAAATACAAAACTTGGCACACAACTAAACGCCCCAGAAATACAAAACTTGGCAACACAACGCAAAAACCTTGCCTCCCGGTTGTAACAACACAACCATACCACAAAACCACAATCCGGACCCACAAAACTCACAACAATGCATCGTGACTATAACAACACAACTAAACGCCCCAGAAATACAAAACTTGGCACACAACTAAACGCCCCAGAAATACAAAACTTGGCAACACAACGCAAAAACCTTGCCTCCCGGTTGTAACAACACAACCATATCACAAAACCACAATCCGGACCCACAAAACTCACAACAATGCATCGTGACTATAACAACACAACTAAACGCCCCAGAAATACAAAACTTGGCACACAACTAAACGCCCCAGAAATACAAAACTTCACAACACAACACAAAAGCCTTGCCTCTCAGTTGTAACAACACAACCACACCACAAAACCACAATCCAGACCCACAAAACTCACAACAACGCATTGTGACTATAACAAATACAACATTTGACAACACAACTCATCCACCTCCCCAATCCCTACATTTACACTTGGCCTCCAAAAAAACAATTACAATAATAACAATGACAACAACAACAACAACAAGAATCAACACCATCACAGGCAAGAAACAGCCAGGCACTGAGGCTGAGAGGCCAGTCAGTGCTACACTGGGCCTCCAAAAAACAATTCAGTAGCATCTAACTTATCCAACCTTCATAATCACTACAACAACAATAATAATAAACACCTACACAGGCAAAACAAAAAAAGGACTATTGTACCACAATAAAAATATAAACCGCACTCAGCAGAATCAGACATTACAATTAACAACAAACCAAAGACAACAGGGATCTCAAGCAATTATCAATCAACACAAAAATTGAAGAAGGTAACATACTTCAAATACTACTACTAATGTGAGTATAAAGAAGGGTGGAGGTCACAGCATAAATACAACCTAATGTAGACTGACCAACACCACCAGACTAAGCCACAGCAACGCGTGGCCGGGCACAGCTAGTATATATATATATATATATAATGTAATGTACATTTGTAGGACTGAGTAAACAACAAAACCACTGGGCCAAATCACACCAAATTTGGATACAATACACCAACACATACGAGGTATGTCCTTCACTCAACCCCGCCCCCCCCAAAAAAACAGATTCCCCTAGGTATAACACAGCCAGGCATTGAAGCTGCATGGCTATTCAGTGCAATTCAACCAGACAAAAGATTAACCTTGGGAGAAGGCGGCCAGGCTTTGAAGCAGTGATACTATTCTGTACTTTTGAAGCTGGCCAACTAAAGATTCCCCTAGGTAACAAACAGCCAGGCTTTGAAGCAGTGGGGCTTTTCATTACAATTATAGCAGCCCAAAAAACCATTCCCCTAGAACGCAAGTACACAGCCTTCCAAGCATCAAGCCTATTCCGTTGTGTTCCAGCTCATCAAACAAGGATTCCCATAAGAAGAAAACGGCCAGGCTTTGAGGCTGCAAGGCTATTCAATGCTATTCCACCTGGCCAACAAAGGATTCTCCTAAGTCACAGCAACATCTGGCCGGGCACAGCTAGTTACTACTAAAATTGATTAGGAAATAAAACCAGATGATAATTATGTTTGTAATGAACCACATGGAGCAGCTATAGAGGAAACTACACAAGAATTGTTTATACAGTAAGTCTTACATGAAACCCATCTCTATATATTATTATATCATATTATATTACACTATATTGAAAATCTGACATGGGGTTGGTTTAACCTCCAGTTTGCTAGTTAAACTGATTCATCATGTCACGAAAGGATGCATGTCTAAAAAGTGTGTCCTCAACATGAAATGTTTGGAAAGCTCTGCCTTAAAGAGATTCTCTAGGGCAGTGGTTCTCAACCTGTGGGTTCCTCCCCAGTTGTTTTGGTCCTCAACTCCCAGAAATCCTAACAGCTGGTAAACTGGCTGGGATTTCTGGGAGTTGAGGCCAAAGCATCTGGGGACCCACAGGTTGAGAACCACTGCTCTAGGGTTAAATACCACTGTTCTCTCCAGCGTGGATTCTATTATGTCTACAGAGCTGGGAACTCTGTGCATAGCTTTTCCCATACTCTAGGCTGTCAAGGTAATTATTATTATTATTATTATTATTATTATTATTATTATTATTATAATTTTATTCTTATACCCCGCCTCCATCTCCCCGCAGGGACTCGGGGTGGTTAAATGTAGTGAAATGTTTAATCTATTGTTTCTATGTAAGTTTGCTTCAGTTAGCAATGTAGTACTGAAGTAGTTAATCGCATAGAGCAATGATTTACAGCCTAGAGAGAAAGGAATGCTACTTCCACTGTTGCAAACGTAGAAGGAAGATATGTCACAGACAATGGAATTTGGGAGGAATTATTCTTCACTGATAAGAGTTCTTTTCTGTCACTATATTACCCACAACCACAGGGAACTGCCAAAAGGCTAAATGGAGGGCTGCACAAACACAGCAAGGACCAATTACCGAGAGCACAATAATCCCAAATAAACAGCTCAAGGGGAGGTCACATGTCTTTACATTAATGCAGAGCATGGGAAATAAGCAAGACGAACTCCAGCTTTTAGCACAGCACCACACGTACGATGTCATAGGCATCACTGAAACCTGGTGGGATGACTCCCATCACTGGAATGTAGCCATTGAGGGCTATAACCTCTTTCACTGAAACCTGGTGGGATGACTCCCATCACTGGAATGTAGCCATTGAGGGCTATAACCTCTTTCACAGAAATAGAACAAAGGGGAGAGGAGGGGGAGTAGCTTTATATGTCAAAAACAGTTATGTTGCAAAAGAAATGCAGGACTGTAATCTGGGAAACCAGCTTGAAAGCATCTGGATAAGAATCAAGGGAACCAGGACTCAAAAAGATCTCGTCGTGGGTGTCTACTACAGACCTCCGAACCAGGATATAGAACTTGATGAAGCCTTTTGTCAACAGCTGACCAAACAGGCACAAAGAAGAGATGTAGTAGTCATGGGCGACTTCAATTATCCCTGATATCTGCTGGAAAACAAACTCGGCCAAGAGCACAAAGTCCAACAAATTCCTCACTTGCCTTGCAGACAATTTTATGGTCCAGAGGGTAGAGGAGGCAACAAGGGGATCAGCAACTCTTGATCTAATCTTAACAAATGTGGAAGACCTGATCAATACAGTAGAAGTCGTCGGATCCTTAGGGGCAAGTGACCATGTGCTCCTGCAGTTTGTGATACAATGGAAGGCTGAAACTAAGACAAGTCAAACACGCATTCTGGACTTTAAGAGAGCTGACTTCCAAAAAATGAAGGAAATACTGAGCAGCATTCCATGGACGCCAATATTAAAAGACAAGGGAGTTAACGATGGATGGGAGTTTTTTAAAAGTGAAATATTCAAGGCGCAAATGCAAACAGTGCCAACAAAGAAAAAAAATATGGCACATGCGAAGAAGCCAGAATGGATGTCCAAAGAACTTCTAACTGAGCTAAAGCTCAAAAGTGACATGCACAAGAAGTGGAAAAGGGGAGAAATCACCAAAGAAGAATTCAAACGTATAGCCAACACCTGTAGGGAAAAGGTTCGCAAGGCTAAAGCGCAAAATGAGCTCAGGCTTGCCAGGGACATAAAAAACAACAAAAAAGGCTTTTTTGCTTACGTTGGTAGAAAAAGGAAAAAAAAGGAGGCGATAGGGCCACTGTGAGGAGAAGATGGGGTGATGGCGACAGGGGACAGGGAAAAGGCAGAACTGCTTAATGCCTTCTTTGCCTCGGTCTTCTCACAAAAAGAAAGCCATCTTCAACCTCAGCAACATGAAATGGACGAAGGATTTGGGGAAATCCAACCCCAAATAGGGAAACAAGTTGTCCAGGAACACCTGGCCACTCTAAACGAATTCAAGTCCCCAGGGCCAGATCAGCTCCATCCAAGAGTACTGAAGGAACTAGCGGAAGTTATTTCAGAACCACTGGCGATCATATTTGAGAGTTCTTGGAGAACGGGAGAAGTCCCAGCAGATTGGAGGAGGGCGAATGTGGTCCCTATCTTCAAGAAGGGAAAAAAGAACGACCCAAACAATTACCGCCAGCCTCACGTCGATACCAGGCAAGATTCTGGAAAAGATCATTAAGGAAGTGGTCTGCGAACACTTAGAAACAAATGCGGTCATTGCTAATAGTCAACACGGATTTACCAAAAACAAGTCATGCCAGACTAATCTGATCGCTTTTTTCAACAGAGTTACGAGTTGGGTCGATACAGGGAATGCTGTGGATGTAGCGTACCTGGATTTCAGTAAGGCCTTCGACAAAGTCCCCCACGACCTTCTGGCAAACAAACTAGTAAAATGTGGGCTAGACAAAACTACGGTTAGGTGGATCTGTAATTGGCTAAGCGAACGAACCCAAAGGGTGCTCACCAATGCGTCGTCTTCATCATGGAAAGAAGTGACAAGTGGAGTGCCGCAGGGCTCCGTCCTGGGCCCGGTTCTGTTCAACATCTTTATTAACGACGTAGACGAAGGGTTAGAAGACACGATCATCAAGTTTGCAGACGACACAAAACTGGGAGGGATAGCTAACACTCCAGAAGACAGGAGCAGAATTCAAAACGATCTTGACAGACTAGAGAGATGGGCCAAAACTAACAAAATGAAGTTCAACAGGGACAAATGCAAGATACTTCACTTTGGCAGAAAAAATGGAAATCAAAGATACAGAATGGGGGACAAGGCCTGGCTAGACAGCAGTGTGTGCGAAAAAGACCTTGGAGTCCTTGTGGGGAACAAGTTAAACATGAGCCAGAAATGTGATGCGGCTGCTAAAAAAGCCAATGGGATTCTGGCCTCATCAATAGGGGAATAGCGTCTAGATCCAGGGAAGTCCTGCTCCCCTTATTCTATTCTGCCTTGGTCAGACCACACCTGGAATCACACTGTGTCCAATTTTGGGCACCACAGTTGAAGGGAGATGTTGACAAGCTGGAAAGCGTCCAGAGGAGGGCGACTAAAATGATTAAGGGTCTGGAGAACAAGCCCTATGAGGAGCGGCTTAAAGAGCTGGGCATGTTTAGCCTGCAGAAGAGAAGGCTGAGAGGAGACATGATAGCCATGTACAAATATGTGAGGGGAAGTCATAGGGAGGAGGGAGCAAGCTTGTTTTCTGCTGCCCTGCAGACTAGGACGCAAGGGAACAATGGCTTCAAACTACAGGAAAGGAGATTCCACCTGAACATCAGGAAGAACTTCCTCACGGTGAGGGCTGTTCGGCAGTGGAACTCTCTCCCCAGGGCCGTGGTGGAGGCTCCTTCTTTGGAGGCTTTTAAACAGAGGCTGGATGGCCATCTGTCGGGGGTGCTATGAATGCGATTTCCTGCTTCTTGGCAGGGGGTTGGACTGGATGGCCCATGAGGTCTCTTCCAACTCTACTATTCTATGATTCTATGACCATTAATGTAGCTGTCGGAGAAACATGTGTGCAAGGAGCTCTGACTGCTGTCTATGTAAATATCTGTGTAAATAAACTAATTACCGCCGGGATCGGCTGACAGCTATGCAGTTTTGTTTGTGCTACTAAGCAGATGCTGAGTGGTCGAGTGGAGGGGACAATTGAGACAGATGGCTGTTAGTATCTCAATTTATCCACCTTAGATCCATCACCCACATCAACATAGGCTTTTGGAGCCTGCCAGAAGCAACTCCGGTTGCTCCTGACACACACACACACAAAAAATCAACATAGGCATATATAGGGTTTCTCTCCAATATGAATCCTTCAATGTGAACATAGGCTTAAACGATGAGTGAAGCTATTCCACACTCCGGGCTTCTCCCTAGGTGTGAATCTTTTCATGTTGCTGCAGAGTAGCCTTCCGAGTGAAGCACTTTCCACACTCCAGGCATTTAAAGGGTTTCTCCCCAGTGTGAGTCCTTTGATGTCTCTGTAGGTGTGCACACAAAGTGAAGCTCTTTCCACACTCCAGGCATTTATAGGGTTTTTCCCCAGTGTGAATCCTTTGGTGTGAACGAAGACCTGAATTATGAGCGAAGCTCTGTCCACACTCCAGGCATTTATAGGGTTTCTCTCCAGTGTGAGTCCTTTGATGTGAATGTAAATTTGCACTGACAGTGAAGCACTTTCCACACTCCAGGCATGTATAGGGTTTATACCCAGTGTGAGTCCTTTGATGTGAACGTAGTCCTGAACTATGAGTAAAGCTCTGTCCACAATCCATGCATTTAAATGGTTTCTCTCCAGTGTGAGTCCTTTGATGTGACTGTAGGTGTACGATCTGAGTGAAGCTCTTTCCACACTCCGTGCATGTGTAGGGTTTCTCCCCAGTGTGAGTCCTTCGATGTAAACGTAGACTGGATCTATCACTAAAGCTACGTTCACATTCTAGGCATTTATAGGGTTTCTCCCCAGTGTGAGTCCTTTGATGTAAACTTAGACTTCCATTATTACTGAAGACCTTTCCACACACTATGCATTCATAGGGCTTCTCCCCAGTGTGAATCCTTTCATGTTGCTGTAGATGATCCCTCCGAGTGAAACTCTTTCCACACTCCAGGCATGTATAGGGTTTCTCCCCAGTGTGAGTCTTTTTATGTGAATGTAGATTTGAACTGTCAGTAAAGCTCCGTCCACACTCCAGGCATTTATAGGGTTTTTCCCCAGTGTGAATCCTTTGATGTGCATGTAGATTTGAACTCTGGCTGAAGCTCTTTCCACACTCCAAGCACGTATAGGGTTTCTCTCCTGTGTGAGTCCTTTGATGTGTATGTAGATTTACTATCTGAGTAAAGCTCCTTCCACACTTCTTGCATGTGTAGGGTTTCTCCCCAGTGTGAGTCCGTTGATGTGAACGTAGACTTCCATTCTCAGTGAAGCTCTGTCCGCACTCCAGGCATTTATAAGGTTTCTCCCCAATGTGAGTCCTTTGATGTCTGCATAGATCTCCACTTTTAATGAAGCTCTTTCCACACTTTATGCATTCATAGGGCTTCTCTCCAGTGTGAATCCTTTCATGTTGCTGCAGATGATCCCTTCGAGCAAAACTCTTTCCACACTCTAGGCATTTATGTGCTTTCTCCTTCATGTCAACAGTGATAGGAGTGCTTAATTGCAATACGGATACTTGACTCTTCTTTTTGTCCTTTCTTATCTGTAAGTGAGGTGAAGAATTCAGCAAGATCATCAGTTGAGAGGATTTCTTCTTCCTATATTATTCTTTCCTTTCTTCATCCAGGAAGTGGCTCTACAGAATCCTCCTTTCCCTGGTCAAGAAAGAAGCAAAAGATCAGGGATGTAAGCCAGAAATCTTCTTTATCTCCAAGAATTTCCCGCTTTCCCTTCATGGGTCATGTGGAAAGTGGACATACAGTAGAGTCTCACTTATCTAAATCTATATCCATAATAAAAGTGAAAACCCGTATGTGTGTATGTGGCATGGGTGTCCGCTCACACAGACAGCCTCCAGCCTCCACAGACAGGCTCTAGTTCCCAGTGCTGAAGAGCCACCAAGTCACTCTTTTCCACTGACATTGCAGGTTACAGTGAGCGCCATGAACATGCAGCTCAACTCCTGCCAATGTCCTTCCCAAAAACTAAGGCCCACCACCCAAGGAATGCTTTCATTTGGGGACCATTTCATCCCAGATTTTGCATTGTCCTCCACCACAGGCAGGCATCCCAGGGTTCTCCATTGGTGTGGAATTGGCATGGCCCCACCCACTTCCCTTTCCTTTCAAATATGTCTGCATAACAAGCAGAGCAGAGGATGAGTTTGGGGGATTGACTCCACATGGTGGAAGCTGTCGTTCACCCTGCATCAAGTGATTCCTATTGACTCCTACTGGGGAATGGAGAGGAGTTGTAGTTCACCTACACCCAGAACACTATGAACCCAAACAATGATGGGTCTGGACCAAACTTGCACTGCATCCCTGATATGCCCAGATTTGAATATTGGTGGGTTTGGAGGGAAATTGGCCTGGACATTTGGGAGTCCACTGCCTATATCTCAGGCCCGCCTTGTGGGAACAAGGGAGAGGGCCTTTTCTGCTGTGGCCCCCCGTTTGTGGAACTCACTGCGCATTGAAATCAGGCAAGCCCCCACCCTTTTCGCCTTTAGGAAACATTTAAAAACATGGCTCTTCCGGTGTGCTTTCGGAGAGTAACTGTTCCTTTGTTACTCCCCCAAACATTTATCCTCTAGAATGTTTCACTAACTGATGCCCTGTCCCCCGAGGTTTTTATTCTTATCCCTTTCTCACCCCGAGTTTTAACTTAATGTTTATGTGGCCCGCCCTTGTTATATTGCTTTCTTGACTTTGTGTTGTACTGTACATTATTATCTATTGTATTGTTTAATTGTATTATATGTTGTTTTTATATTTTGTTATATTGTATTGTCCTGGCCATGGCCCCATGTAAGCCGCCCCAAGTCCCCGTTGGGGAGATGGTGGCGGGGTATAAATAAAGTATTATTATTATTATTATTATTATTATTGGGATTTATAGTTCACCTGCAATGAATGAGCATTCCGAACCCCACCGGTGATGGACCAGGACCACACTTGGCACACAGAGCCCCCATAACCAATAGAACATGTTGGACAAGTTTGGGGGAAAGGGAGTTATGGTTCACCTGCATCCAGAGAAACTGACCCACACCAAAAATGGACCAGGACCACACTTCGCACAGAGAAACCTCATGACGAACATACTGCGGGGGTTTGTGGAAATGGGCTTTGATTTTGGGAGTTGTAGTTCACCCACATCCAAAGAGCACTGAACCCAGCCAACGACAGATCTGGACCACACTTGGTACAAATACCCAAAATGGCCAACTTTCAATACTGGCAGGGTTTGGGGAGGATTGAACCACGATTCTGGGAATTGTAGTTCACCCACTCCAAACAGAATGCCTAACATTCAAAAACAATTCATGCCTTTTTCAAATAACCGGGTCCCCAAGCTAGTCCAAGATAAACGGGCCAGTAGAACATTTGATAAGCAAAAATGTTGGATAATAAGGAGGGATTAATAAAAAAAGCCTATTAAACAAAAATTACATTATGGTTTTACAAATTAAGCACCAAAACATGTTTTACAAGAAATTGACAGAAAAAGCAGTTCAATACACAGTAATGTTATGTAGGAATTACTGTATTTACGAATTTAGCACCAAAACATTGCAACATTGTCCAGGCTGCCTTCATTCCCAGAAAGAGGGTCCAGAGCAGCGTTTCTCAACCTGGGGGTCAAGACCCCTGGGGGTCGGGAGGGCGAGTCAGAGGCGTCACCAAAGACTCTCCAGAGGTAGGTGAACTGCATCTCCCAGTATTTTCTGTTGGTTGTGGGAGTTCTGTGTGATAAGTTTGGTTCAATTCCATCATTGATGGAGTTCAGATTATAGGTGAACTATAAATCCCAGCAACTACAACTCCCAAATGTCACGGTCTATTCCCCCCCCCCCCCCAAATCCCCCCGTGTTCACATTTGGGCACACTGAATATTCCTGCCAAGTTTGATCCAGATCCATCATTGTTTGAGTCCACAGCGGTCTCTGGATATAGGTGAACTACAACTCCCAAACCCAAGGTCAATGCCTACCAAACCCTTCCAACAGTTTTTTCTGTCAATCATGGGGGCTCTGTGTGCCAAGTTTAGTTCAATTACATCGTTGGCGGAGCTCAGCGTGCTCTCTGATTGTAGGTGAACTACAAATCCCAGCAACTACAACTCCCAAATGACAAAATCAATCACTTCCCCAACCCCACCAGTATTCAAATTTGTGGAGAAGTTATAGTTATTGTGTTTAATTTTGACTATTGGAGAATGTATTTGTGTTCATTTGACACTGGCTGAAACAGAAGCCATTTTGTTTCATTCCAGAGTAGTGCGGTTACCTAGGAAACGAAGCTGGCTAGCTCATGAGAGGGAGAAGTGGGCGGAGCCAAGGAAGACAGGAAAAAAGAGCAGTTTTAAAAAGAGAAGCCTGAGAGGAGAGGAGAGTGTGAGGTGTGTGTGCGTGGCTGGAGGCTGTTCAGTCAGAAAGCGCTGAAGAGACAGGCCTGGCCAAGAAATCTTTAGTCAGGGAAGACTAAAGGGAGCCTAATTGAGATCCCTAGTTAAGAAAAGACGAGTGATCAGGGATTTGATCGGTATTGGATCAAATTAAAGGCTATTGTAGTTGAACATTGTTCACTCGGCTGAGGTTAGAGTTCGCTACAATTTATAACATCAGGAGGAGAGTGAGATAAGATTTACACCAGAGACTACTGTTGGATAGTTATAAGAGTTATTAAACCACTAGTTTGTTTAAAGTTCCATAAGAAAATCAATCAACCTGCAACCATAAGCTTTGTACCAATAAACTTGTTATTGTGTTGTCGAAGGCTTTCATGGCCAGGATCACAGGGTTGTTGTGTGTCTTTCGGGCTGTGTGGCCATGTTCCAGAAGCATTCTCTCCTGACATTTCGCCCACATCTATGGCAGGCATCCTCAGAGGTTGTGAGGAAGATGCCTGCCATAGATGTGGGTGAAACGTCAGGAGAGAATGCTTCTGGAACATGGCCACACAGCCCGAAAGACACACAACAACCCTGTGAAACTTGTTATTATTTGTTAACAACTGACTCATTTCATCTTGTCTGCGTTTGTGGAGCCAGATTTCATCAGTAATAATTTAAAAGGCTCACGTTGGTGGCAGTTACTTTAATAAATCACCTAATTGGGGAAGAGTAAGGGTCACATTTACCTCAGGAAAGGGAACCACCACACAGAAATCCCTAATCTCCTGAGACAGAGGCTGGGATCTTGGAATAAAGATCACCCCCTGTAATCCTTCCCCTCATATAAAGGTGATAGATGTATAAAGGAGAGGGATCAAAAGACTCAAAAACTATTCAGCATCATTTACCATTTCCCTCACCTCACACCATTATATTACATTTTGGTGGCAGCGGCGGAATTCAAAAGGATTCCATCCCTGTCACATCATCTATCAATCACACATCTCTGTTCAGGGTGTATTGGGTATTTGTGCCAGATTTGGTCCAGTGAATGGAAATACACCCCCTGCCTATCAGATATCGACAGTATGATTAATAACAGGAGCAAAATGAGAGTTACTGTTGGGTTATCTAGCAATCCTGCAGGCATTTTCAATGTGGGATGGTTTGTGTAGTTAGCTTGTTTGTCCCTTAGTAACCTGAGCCAAAGCTGCATTCCAGAGTTTATGGCACCAATTTAGGGGTTTGCATGTGAAGTGGGCAAAATACTTTTATTCCTTTACTTTTGTGGTCTCTGATGCTTACTTTATGCGCAGGACTCTTTAAAGGGAAATGGAGGCTGGCTATTGGGTTTTCTTTACCTTTGCTCACATAAACCCTGGCCTTCTCTGGTTTTGCTATTCTTCTCCAATACCTAACCATATTGGTATCAAAATCCTGACAGGTTATGACCATATTCCTAATTTGTAAAATCATAACCTAATTTGATATTTAATAGGCTTTTCCTTAATCCCTCCTTATTATCCAAGATATTCACTTATCCAAGGTTCTGCCGGCCCGTTTAGCTTGGATAAGTGAGACTCTATTGTATTATACATTATTATACTGTGTTATTATTAGTCTTACATTGTATTGTATTATATTACTATTAATATTATATGTATATACTGTGTATTATTAGCACAGTGTTCTATATTAGTGTTCTATATTATTATATTGTACTATACCACTATACTGCAACATGATTAGTAATTTTACATGTAATATATAATATACAATTAGCCTATTATTGCATGTTATTACAGTAGAGTCACACTTATCCAACATAAACGGGCCAGCAGAATGTTGGATAAGCGAATATGTTGGATAATAAGAAGGGATTAGGGAAAAGCCTATTAAACATCAAATTACATTATGATTTTACAAATTAAGCACCAAAACATCATGTTTTACAACAAATTTGACAGAAAAAGCAGTTCAATACACAGCAATGTTATGTAGTAATTACTGTATTTACGAATTTAGCACCAAAACATCACAGTGTATTGAAAAGATTGGTTACAAAAGCATTTACTAAAAGGCAGGCTGCGTTGGATAATCCAGAACATTGGATAAGCGAATGTTGGATAAGTGAGACTTTACTGTATATGGTACTATATTATTATACCACAATATATAATAATAATAATAATAATAATAATAATAATAATAATAATAATAACTTTATTTTTATACCCCGCCTCTATCTCCACAAAGGGGACTCAGGGCGGCTTACATGGGGCCAAGCCCGAATAAAAACAATAGCAATATAAAACACAACAATAGACAAAAAACATGCACAATTATAAAAATTTAAACATTAGCCAGTAAAAACAAATGACAAGAGCTAATAAAAACATGGATTCAAATGGAGAGGTTGTAAAAGTAGACTGGGTAAGGTGCACCATATAAATATTGTAAACACGAGGTGACTGATAAAGTGCTGCAAATTCTTGGAAGTGCAAATTGGGATGGGAATAGACCCTGTGTCTATATCAAGTTGACATGGGTAAAAAGTGTGAACCGGTACAGGAATGGTCACAGATACAGATTGCTTTAACTAAAGGCCTGAGTAAAGAGCCAGGTTTTCAAGCTCTTTCTGAATGCTACCAGGGTGGGGGCTTGCCTGATTTCCCTGGGGAGCGAGTTCCAGAGCCGGGGGGCAACCAGTATATTATACTATACCAGTATATTATATTATACTAGCTGTGCCCGGCCACGCGTTGCTGTGGCGAAGAATGGTGGTATGGGAAATAAAGTATTGAGGAATTGGTGGTAGTTAAGGTAAAGGGTAAACGTTTTCCCCTGACGTTAAGTCCAGTCATGTCTGATTCTGGGGGTTGGTGCTCATCTCCATTTCTAAGCCGAAGAGCCGGCGTTGTCCGTAGACTCCTCCAAGGTCATGTGGGATGACTGCATGGAGCGGCGTTACCTTCCCACCGGAGCAGTACCTATTGATGCACTCACATTTACATGTTTTTGAACTTCTGGGTTGGCAGAAGCTGGGGCTAACAGTGGGGGCTCTGTCAGTTCCCCCAATTCAAACCTGTGGCCTTTCGGTCCAGAAGTTCAGCAGCTCAGCGCTTTAACATGCTGTGCCATCAGGAGACATTATTTCCTAAAGGTTGTGAATATACAATATTTCTGATTGTTTTGGTTTTTTTTGTTTTGTTTGTTGGAGGCAAGTATGAATGCTGCAATTAGGAAAAATGATTAGGATGTAATGGCCTTGCAGATTTAAAGCCTAGCTGTTTCCTCCCTGAGTGATTTTTTTGTTGGGAGGTGTTAGCTGGCCCTGATTGTTTCCTGTCTGGAATTACCTTGTTTTCAGAGTGGTGTTGTTTGCAATATTTTATATGCTTCTACTGTCTGTGGCCCTGAGAAAACAGAGGATTGGCCAGGCTTTGATGATGGGAATCCTTTGTTGGGAGGTGTTAGCTGGCCCTGATTGTGTGGAATTCCCCTATTTTCAGAGTGTTGTTCTTTATTTAGTGTTCTGATTTTAGAGATTGTATTGTTCTGTTTTATTATACCACATTAATTTTTATATATTCTGATTTTAGTGTTTTTGAATACTTGGAGCCAGATTGTATTCATTTTCACGGTTGACCGCAACACAATAATAATAATAATAATAATAATAATAATAATAATAATAATAATAGTAAGGATAGTAATGATAGTAATAATAATGACTTTGGTAATACATAGTGCTTCACTGCCTTCTCAGCTTCCTTTCTGGAAGAATCCTTTCTTGGGAGGTGTTAGCTGGCCCTGATTGTTTCCTTTGTGGAATTTCCAATTTCCTTGCTTTATTTACTTTCTTTATTTCTTTATTACTGTCCTGGTTTTAGAAATTATATTGTTCTGCATTATTCTATCCTAGAAATTATTTCATATCAAAGTAGAATCTCACTTATCCAACATTCGCTTATACAATGTTCTGGATTATCCAACACAGTCTGCCTTTTCATAATCAATGTTTTTGTAGTCAGTGTTTCAAATTCATTGTGATATTTTACTGGTAAATTTGTAAATACAGTACAGTAGAGTCTCACTTATCCAACATAAGTGGGCTGGCAAAATGTTGGATAACCGAATATGTTGGATAATAAGGAGGCGTTAAGGAAAAGCCTATTAAATATCAAATTAGGTTATGATTTTACAAATGAAACACCAAAACATCATGTTAGACAACAAATTTGGCAGAAAAAGTAGTTCAATACGCAGTAATGCTATGTAGTAATTACTGTATTTATTAATTTAGCACCAAAATATCACGATATATTGAAAACATTGACTACAAAAATGCGTTGGATAATCCAGAACGTTGGATAAGCGAGTGTTGGATAAGTGAGACTCTACTGTAATTACTACATAGCATTACTGCGCATGGAACTACCTTTTCTGTCAAATTTGTTGTATAATATGATGTTTTGGTGCTTAATTTGTATAACGATTACCTAATTTGATGTTTAATCAGCTTTTCCTGAATCCCTTCTTATTATCCAATATATTTACTTATCCTGCCGGCCTGTTTATGTTGGATAAGTGAGAGTCTACTGTATATTGATCATCTTATATTATCTGCTTAGAACTGGATTATATGAGGCCCCTTCTTCACAGTTGTATAAAATGCACACTGAAGTGGATTATATGGCAGTGTGGAGTCAAGATAATCCAGTGCAAAGCAGATAATATAAGATTATAAATGGGTTATATAGCTGTGTGGAAGGACCTTGAGTCTACACTGCCATATAATCCAGTTAAAATCAGATAATCTGTGGAAGAAGCCTAAGTGAGGCCTAAATTTGCCTGTCCCCTAACTGAAACCTGGCTGTCCCTTGGTTGCTAGGCAACGAAGTGGGCAGAGATTAGCCCTCTAAACTGGCAGCAATTGGATAAAAACAATTATTGCTCTCCCTCTAATTAGGACTTTATTTTTCTTTTCTTTTTGTTGTATCAACCTAGAGGCGTGGATGATGGGTTGTGTTGTCAAATTTCGAGGTTGGGGGGCCTGTAGTTTTGTTGTTTTGTCCACTGCCCTGATGCCATCACTCTTTTATAAATATAGATTATATTATATTATATATACTATACCAGTATATTATACTATTAGTATTATATACAATATTATACAATATCATTACAGTCGAGTCTCACTTATCCAAGACTCACTTATCCAAGGTTCTGGATTATCCAAGGCATTTTTGTAGTTAATGTTTTCAATATACAGTAGAGGCTCACTTATCCAAGCTAAACGGGCCAGCAGAAGCTTGGATAAGCGAATATCTTTGATAATAAGGAGGGATTAAGGAAAAACCTATTAAACATAAAATTAGGTTATGATTTTTCAAATTAAGCACCAAAACATCATGTTAGACAACAAATTGGACAGAAAAAGTAGTTCAATACGCAGTAATGTTATGTTGTAATTACTGTATTTACGAATTTACCACCAAAATATCATGATATATTGAAACATTGACTACAAAAATGGCTTGGATAATCCAGAAACTTGGATAAGCGAGGCTTGGATAAGTGAGACTCTACTGTATTGTGATATTTTGGTGCTAAATTTGTAAATACAGTAATTACAACATAGGCTTTTCCTTAATCCCTCCGGGCCTCTCGGGGATGGCTTGCAACAAACGCATTAATACATATACGTACCTTTCTGTTTAATTGCATTAATTTTTTTTAAAAAAATTAATTTCCAGGGGGCGCTGAGTTATATTTTTTCTGGAAAGGGGGCGGTAGGCCAAATAAGTTTAGGATCCACTGATTTAAACTGTTTTGTTTATTCACATCATGATCTGATCCCCAGGCTCAATACCATAGAGTCTCACTTATCCAAGATAAACGGGCCGGCAGGACCTTGGATAAGCGAAAATGTTGGATAATAAGGAGGGATTAAGAAAAAGTTTATTTATTTATTTTTTTCAATTATTTATACCCCGCCCTTCTCACCCGAGGGGACTCAGGGCGGCTTACAATTGATAATTGATGCCGTTACACCGTTAGACAATGAACTAAAACGTTAAAACAGTCATAAAAGACAATATACAGTAGAGTCTCACTTATCCAACATAAATGGGCCGGCAGATCGTTGGATAAGCGAATATGTTGGAGATATATATATATATATATATATATATATTTCGTGTCAAAAGCACTGCATAATAAATACATTTTTAAATGATGGGGAAAAAAAAGGAAATCACAAGCAACTAAATAGTTTTAGACCAAAAGCGGGCAACAGCAACTGCATTGTCCGTAGCTTTAAACAACAACTCCTCCGTGCAATATGTTGGATAATAAGGAGAGATTAAGAAAAAAGCCTATTAAACATCAAAATAGGTTATGATTTTACAAATTAAGCACCAAAACATCATGTTAGACAACAAATTTGACAAAAAAGCAGTTCATTACACATTAATGCTATGTAGTAATTACTGTATTTACAAATTTAGCACCAAAATATCACAATGCATTGAAAACATTGACTACAAAAATGCGTTGGATAATCCAGAACGTTGGATAAGTGACTCTACAGTACCAAGAAATGCAGACTTCAAGGCTACCGCACATACACAGATACAAGCAAAGAGAATAACTGATTCATAAGAGAGAAGGGAATAAATATAGAAAAAGGAAGAAAAGAATGGAGGGAGAGAGAGATTGAAGAAAAGAATGAATGATAAAAGGAAGAAGGAGGAGCTCCTTCTCATTACTGGAGCATCACGTTGATTTCATTGGGTCGAACACAAATACAGCAGAGTCTCACTTATCTAAGCTTCACTTACCCACGGTTCTGAATTATCCAACGCAGTCTGCCTTTTAGTAGTCAATGTTTTTGTAGTCAGTGTTTAAAACAATGCAAAGTGCTTTTGCCATTCATCCACCAGACCTTACACAATTCCAACGTCGTAAATTAGTTACATTTTCCTCCCCACTTTTATAAGTGGTACCTTATTTCCTACTTGATAGATGCAACTATCTTTCGGCTTGCTAAGTCAGCAATGAGCAGGGGCTATTTTTTTTTAATTGACGGGTGCTTATCCCACCACGGGCTGGCCTCGAACTCATGACGTCATGGTCAGAGTTGTGGTTTCCTCCATCCCAGTGGTCTTTTTTTTCTTTTTTCTTTGCAGACTCATATGTTATTTGAGTGATTATATTCCTTCTGCTTATGTGATTGTTTTAGTCAATTGTTATGTTTTGTTTTTGTTTTTAATTCTTATAGCGTTTTATAGTGTTTTCAGTGTTTTATTGTACAATGTTTTATGCTGATTTTATATTGGAAACCGCCCTGAGTCCCTTTCGGGAGAGAGGGCGGTATACAAATAAACTTTTACTTACTTACTTACTTGAACCCGGGCGGGCGGCCACCTGCATTCAGCTTAATCTGACCTGTGGCAGGGAGTTCCGCCGATCTGAAGGAGCCACGCAGAGATCAACCCGGCCATGCCTGCAGGCCCCAGCAGCAACTGGAGGTGTATTTTCTGCTCCTTCCCTGTGCCTTTCACACTTTTAAACATAAAATTACATGATGATTTTACAAATTAAGCATTATTATTATTATTATTATTATTAAACTTTATTTGTACCCCGCTAGCATCTCCCGAAGGACTCGATGCGGCTTACAAAGGCCAAGGCCTCAACACACAATATAACAATACAAAACAAAAAGCAAATTAAAAACAATTAAAACAGTATAAACCACAAGCAATAACAATACGCTAAAACACAATAGGACTGGGCCGGGCCAGAGTAATGGGTACAAGATTAAAAGTGCTGAAGTGACAGGTGATATATAAGGCTTCTAGGGCAAGTGCAGAGTGCGAGATGCGATCTTAGTTCTAATAAAGTGCTGATGGGACTTGGTGTTGGAGAGTTCCTATTAATCTGGGAAGGCACATTGGAACAGCCATTATGTAGTCATTACTGTAAGTACGAATTTAGCACCAAAAGATGGCAACACTGACTACAGAAACAATGACTACTGAAAGGCAGACTGCGTTGGATAATCCAGAACCTTGGAGAAGTGAAGGTTGGATAAGCGAGACCCTAACCCTGCCCCCCCCCCCCCCGCCCGCTCAGTATACAGGCCCACACACGCCAATCAAGGCATCTCCGGGCCTTTCCCCGTGACTGACACGACTGTGAGAGGAAAGCGGGAGGCAGTGGGAAGGGAGGGAAGGAGGGAGGGAGGGAGACTGACCTCGCCCTCGCTCTCTTTCTCGCTCTTTCTCGCTCTCTTCTCGCCTCACAAAGGAAAAAATGGCGGCGGGAGGGAAGGAGGGCGGGGCGGGCTCTGCTGAGGCCCAACCGAGAAGCCCCGCCCCTTCCGGCTCCTTCCCGGACACGCCCCTCGCCCCCCATTGGCTGCCTGCCAGCCTGCCACTCACTCGCTCTGGGGCGCATCTAGAGATAAAATCGCAGAATCACAGAGTTGTAGAGGCCTTGAGGGCCACCCGGTCCCACCCGCTTCTGCCTTCAGAGCCACCCAGGCTCCGCTTCCCAGGAAGGAGCCTCCACGGGACCCGTCTGTCGGGGGGCCTTGGACGTCATTTTCCTGCTTCTTGGCCGAGGGCGTCGGACTGGAGGGCCCGTGAGATGATTCTGTGGCGCAGGCGGGAGAGCAAGCCAGCTGCAATTAACTGCAATGAATCACCCTGACCAGGAGGTCATGAGTTCGAGGCCAGCTAGGAGCCCGCGTTTGTCTTGTCTTTGTTCTATGTCAAGGCATTGAATGTTTGCCTATATGTGTCATGTGATCCGCCCAGAGTCCCCTTCGGGGTGAGAAAGCAGGGCGGAATAGAAATGCTGTACATAAATAAATAAATTCTATACATGGAGCGAGAGCTGCCGGATGTCCAAGCTGGGTTCAGAAAAGGCCGAGGAACCAGAGACCCAATGGCCAACATCTGGATGCTGGATCACGGAGGAAGAAAAACATCTACCTCTGCTTTATTGGCTATTCCAAAGCCATCGACTGCATAGATCAGGGGTCCCCAAACTTTTAAAGTGGAGGGCCGATTCATGGTCCCTCAGATGGTTGAGGGGCCGAATTATCACTGGAAAAAAAAACCCGAACAAATTCCTATGCTCACTGCACGTCTTATTTGTAGTGTAAAAAAACAAAACCCAGCAACAATTACTTATTTATTTATTTACTACATTTATACCCCACCCTCTCCCATCCCAAAGGGGACTCAGAGCGGCTTACAAGTTGTATGTTCATACAATATATTATATTATTAGCATAGCACAATATTAGCATTATATATTACTATATTGTACTATACCATTATACCGTAATATTATTAGTAATATTACATTTAATATATAATATATAATTAATATTACTAGCTGTGCCCGGCCACGCGTTGCTGTGGCAAAGTGGTGGTGGTATTGGTTAAAAATTGTTGTGTAATTTTTATTTGACATTATTTGCATTTTTTTAATTAATTTTATTGTAAGTTATATTTTATTTATTATATTTTATTATTTTCTTGTATTATTTTTAGTTATTTTCTGTTATTATAGTATTTTATTGTATTAATTTTTAGTGTTTTTTATTATTTTTATTGGGTTGCTAGGAGACCAAGTTGGAGGAGCTTAGCCTTCTAACTGGCAGCAATTGGATAAAAGCAATTATTCCTCTCTCTCAAATTAGGACTTTATTTTTCTTTTTGTTGTATCAACCTAGAGGCGTGGATGATGGGTTGTGTTGTCAAATTTCGAGGTTGGGGGGCCTGTAGTTTTGTTGTTTTGTGGGTCGCCGTGATGCCATCACTCTTTTATATAAATAATAATAATAATAATAATAATAATAATAAAACTTTATTTATACCCCGCCACCATCTCCCCAATGGGGACTTGGGGCGGCTTACATGGGGCCATGCCCAAAACAATACAATGTAAACAGCATATAAAAGAACAGCACAACACAATACAATAAACAATACAGTAAATAATATCCATTACAAAATAAAACAAGGAGACAATAAAAACAAGGGCAGACCACATGAACATTAAGTTAAAACTCGGGGTGAGAAAGACATAAAAATAAAAACCACAGCGAACAGGGTCATAAGGGAGTGGGGTATTCTGGAGGATAGATATTAGGGGGAGCAACGGAAAAGAAATATATATAGATTATATTATACATTATTATATATTATTATTATTATTATTATTATTATTATTATTAGCCGCCCTGAGTCCCCTATTGGGTGAGAAGGGCGGGGTAGAAATACTGTAATAAATAAATAAATAAATATTATATTAATATTATATTATCAATATTATATGTATACACAATATATTATATGATTACCAGATCATTCTTTCGGGCTGTGTGGCCATGTTCCAGAACCATTCTCTCCTGACGTTTCGCCCACATCTATGGCAGGCATCCTCAGAGGTTGTGAGGTATGGATAAACCCTTCCTTACTTAGTTTATCCATACCTCACAAGCTCTGAGGATGCCTGCCATAGATGTGGGCGAAACGTCAGGAGAGAATGCTTCTGGAACATGGCCACACAGCCTGAAAGACATACAACAACCCTACTATATTATTCTATTCTATTACGCTATTAATATATTTTACATGATTCTATTCCATTATTTCTATATTATGATTATATTATTCTACATTATATTCCATTCTATTATTATTCTAGTCTGTTACGGGTTTCTAGAAAAACAAACTGCGTGCAGTCCTGTCCAGACTTATCCAGTCCTTTGTTGTATCCACAATGAGCAAAAGAAAAACAAGCCACGAAAATGGAAGAGAAAATCAAAATTTACTCTTAAGTAGCAGAGTCAAAAATCATAATAAAACTTCCAGCAACAAAAACTCACATAAAGTCTCTTGCATTAAATTCATGCATCTTCATAGTAGGCTCTCAGCAAGCATTCAGTAAATCCCCCAGTAAGTCCCCAAAAGACATTGCAAACATTTCCCAGATATACCCCATTCAGGGAATGGCTCAAGCCTGTTAGCCCTGATTGTTCCAATGACTCAACCATGAGTTGTAATTAACCAGGTGTTTTTCTCTTAACACACACTTACACAAGTAGTGATCCCACAGAAACTTAGTCACATACATGCATATACAGTAATACCCCTCCTTGTGTTAGGAGGAAAAACATAGTACATTTTACATAGTACATTCAAAAATTCCTAAATCATTTAAGACCTGTTCATGTTTCTGAACACTTAGTGGCTTTGTCAATATATTAGCCAGATTTAGAGATGTGTTACAATACATTAAATCAATCTCACCATTCTTTACTGCATCTCTTACACAACTGTATTTTA
The DNA here is from genome assembly GCF_035594765.1 of Anolis carolinensis. Taxonomy (NCBI): domain Eukaryota; kingdom Metazoa; phylum Chordata; class Lepidosauria; order Squamata; family Anolidae; genus Anolis; species Anolis carolinensis. The sequence goes on from NC_085843.1 coordinate 46,000, forward strand.
TATCGACATGCTTGCTTCTTTGTTTTACTCTGGCTTGTGTTGCCATCAAAATGCATGTTTGGTTATCTTCATATATTTTTGTAGGATCTTCAACAGGTATTTGCAAATCTTTCAATAATTGTTTTATCACACAGATTTCTGTATAAGCTAAGCTGAGAGCACCAAATTCAGCTTCACTGGAACTTAAAGCAACAAACCCCTGCTTTTTGGATTTCCAATCTATGACTGTATTAGAAAATTTAACTAAAACTCCAGTTGTTGATTTCCTATCTGCACTATTTCCAAAATCACTGTCTGCATATACTTCTAAAGACAGTGAGTCATCCGGACTTAAAACTAAACAAAAATCTTGAGTTTGTTTTAAATATCTTGCCACTCTCTTAAGTCCATTCCATGCTGAAATGGATGGATTGCTTGCATATCTACTTAAGAAATTTACAGCAAATGCTATGTCTGCTCTTGTGTAATTGCTTATGTATAACAACTGCCCAATAATGCTTTTATACAAAATCTTTTCTTCAGAATTTTCTACTTCATTTGTAAAACCTAAAATCATGGGTGACTGAACCCCTTTACAATCTTTCATGTTTAGCTTTTCCAAAATCTGCAATATTTTTCCTTTTTGACTCAACATAAAACCTTGTTCAGTTCTCATAATTTGTACTCCAAGAAAATACTGTATTGGACCTAGGTTTCTCAGTTTGAAATGTTTGCCTAGTTCTTCTGCAAACTGATCAATTTCTGATTGAATCTCAGCTGCAAAACATAAGTCATCTACATATACAAAAAGTATTTGATAATCGTGCTGTATATTTCTTATATACACACATGGGTCTGCTCGGCTTCTCTGAAAACCCATTTTGGTCAAAGCATCATTCAAACAATCATTCCAGGCAAGCCCCGCCTGTTTAAGACCATAAAGTGCCCGGTTCAATTTGAAAACTGTGTCACAGACAGAACGCCACCAAATAAAGTTCAACACAGTTTATTAAAGGAACAGCACTAAAAATGCCCGTAAGAAACAAAGGACTAGGCAAACACTTGCCTTCAATGTGAAAAGATACAAAAAAGACTCCGCTGGTACTAAAAGTGGTTCAAAAGATAAACCGGATTAAACAGAAGTTTAATCCGGGTTAAACCAAAAATGCTTACTTCAGCCTGGCAATTTAAACAAACAAAAGTTGATAAACAAAGGTTCAATGAAACACAAATAACTGGCAGCAGATTCCTCTCTGCTACTCAAAAGCTACAATTGAGTAACTAAGGTTGTTACTCCTCCGTGCAACGAGCGAAATCCGGATCCAGGCACATCAATCAGGGTAGTAACGGTCAGCAGGGTCCCAATCCGGTCCGAGGTCAAAAGCCAGGTACAGATGTCTTTAGTTCACAAGTTCCACCGATAGCCGCAGAAGGGAAGTCCGGGATCGTAGTCAGTCAGTCAGTCCAGCGTCAATCCAGAGTAGGCAGTTAATGTCCATCAAAAAGACGACGGAGGTCCAAGCTATCGAGATTAAACACAAGTTGCACAGGAAAAGCCCACACAGTTCCTCCCGCCGTCTATGCCCAATGTCCTTGGTAACTTACGTATTCAGCAAACGAATCACACCCGTCTTCAGGAATTTCCCAACAAGAGCCCAAGCGTTCGTCCAGATTACCTTGCCCAACGCAATTAGCCATTGATTCTAGACCCCATTTTATGCCAGTTCATAACTCCTCATCGCTGTCAGCTGCTATCCTAATTCCAGGTGCCTCCTCATCATCATCCTCATCAGAGCTAAAACACCTTTGACTACGCCCCACAGCATCCCCAGCTGTGGATCCCGTTCCATCCCTCCAGCCCGTCAACGGGTCCGATCCTGCAACCCGCCAGTCGCCTCCCACACTATCATTGCCGGTGACACCCAAATCCTCCCTCACACGAGTCCATTCCATGTCATCCTCCTCTGAGCTAACCATCTCTTCCTCCATTCTCTCGGTAAAACCCTCAAAGGAGTCTTCGTCTGTTGGTTCTGCAAATAAGTCCCGGAGCCGTTTCCTTTCTTGCTCCTCAAGAGAGTCTGACTCCCGAGGAGTCTTACGACCTCGTCTCCCAGTATCGGAGCCATAAGGCTCAACCATAACAACTGTGTTGGTATTTCTGCACTTAGAACCTGGTGGAGGTATTATATATAAGTTTTCCTTTAAATTAGCATTCAGATATGCTGTGCTTATATCAAAATGATATGTTTTTAAATTTAGACACGCTGCAAGACTTAAAATTAATCTTACAGAACTGGGGCTCACAGTGGGTGAGTACACCTCTGTATAATCTATGTCCCTGATCTGTGTAAACCCTCTAGCTACAAGACGCGCTTTGTAGCGTACCTTACCATCAGAATCAATTTTCTGCTTGAAAACCCATCTTGTATCAATAGGATTACTTCCTTCTGGTAAAGTTGCAGGTTCATATACATTTAACCTTTCCATACTTTTTAATTCTTCATTTATAGCCTCTAACCATTTTTCTTTCTCCCCTTGTGGCAAACTCTCTATTTCCTCAAAAGTCTGAGGTTCATGGTTGACCAAACATACTCTCACATTTTGAATTTTAAATCTGTCAGGTTTCTTCCTGGTTCTTTCACTCCTTCTGAGACCTATGTCCTGGCTAGTACTTGGCATGGCATCTTGTTGCTCATTTACTTCTGGTCTTATATCTACTTCTTCAGGTTCACTTACTTCTATCTTGGGATGCCTAGTTCTGACTAGCTCAGGCTGAGTAACTTGACTACTTGAGGGTTGGTGACTAGCAGATGTTGGCTTTACAATACTACCCTGCTCTGATTGTTTACCTTGCTCACGAGTTTTCTCATTTGAAATAGGAAGGAAAACTTCATGATTAGCATGTATTTTATCCCAGTTTTGGCTATGAGCAAAATTTGCAGATCTAGATATTACAATTTTACCATCTTTGTCTAAAAACCGCCTAGCTTTGGCTCCTTGAGCATACCCAACCATGGTTAACCTCCTGGCTTTGTCTTGTCCTTTCTTTCTCATTGCTTTGGGTACAAAAACCCATGCCTGTGTTCCAAAAGTTCGTAAATGCCCTAATGGAGGTTTCTTACCATATAACATAAAATAAGGTGTGTTCTGAATAGGCTCACACCTATTTATAAGATAACATGCAGTTAACATTCCTTCTCCCCAAAGATTTTGTGGTAACCCTGAATCTTCTAACAATGAATCTTTCACTGTTTGTATTTTCCTTACAAACCTTTCTATTTTTCCATTTTCTGCACTCTGATAAGCACATGTAAGTCGGTGCTTTATCCCCTCCTGCTTTAGAAAATGTTCCAAATTGTGTGAGGTAAATTCTCCTCCTCTATCTGTTTGTAGAGCTTTTACTCCAGCTCCAAACTGCCTCTTAACATATGCCACCCAATTTTTAAAAATTTCAAAAACCTCACTCTTTTGTTTTAACAGAAAACTCCATGCAAAATTTGAATAATCATCTAAAATACACAAAACATAAATTGCTCCACCTTTACTCGGCTGAAAAGGACCAATTAAATCAGCATGCACTAATTGAAAAGCTTCTTCTGAGTTTCTTAAGCTTTTCTTACTAATTGGAGCTGACTGTGCTTTTGTTTTCTTACATACATTGCAATCCAGAAACTTCTTGCAATCTTTCAAAATAATGCCTTCACTGAAATCTTGCATTTTATATAATACTTTGAAACTTGGGTGACCTAGTGCTCTATGTAAATCATGAATGCAACCTTGATGTAATGGAGCATTCTTACTAATCACATTTACCTCATTTGTATTACCTCTTGGGGTTAAGACATACAAATCTCCCTGTAATACCCCAATTCCACATAACTTATTCCCTTTCAGAATCCTGACCTTGCCTCCAAAAAAGTTCACTGCATACCCTTCTTTATCTAGTTTCCCAACAGATAAAAGATTATAGTCAATTTCTGGAACTAAAAATACATTTCTTAATGTTCTCCCCAAATGTTTAACAAAAACTTCCCCTTGACCTTGAACTGGATAAAGCTTTCCATCTGCAAGGGTAACATTTGAGCATTCAGGATCTACAGGATTCTGAATTAAATTTTTGTTGTTCACTATGTGCTGGGAACACCCAGAGTCCACATAAAATATGTCCTCATCTGCTGGACTTCTTTGGGACTTTACAATTCTTACATGCGAGGAACCCCTCCTTTGGTTCACCTTCTTCCCTTGCTTCCCTTGTTGCTTTGGACAGCTTCTCTTTAAGTGGTTTGGAGACCCACAGTTGAAACACCTTTTCACCACACAGACTCTCTCTGTCTCTTCCTCGTGTGTAACTCCAGCTGGCTGCTTCTCCTGGGAACGTCCTGCCGTGTTTGCAGACTCCAGGCCACGATCTCTCCTTCTCTCCCAATCTGCCAAAAGTCTCGCACAAATGTATTGCAGGTTTAATTGTGATTGTGGGAGCGACTCTAGGGAATTCACTATTCCGTCAAAAGATTCATCCATTGAGGACAACACAATAAAACATTTGTTTGCCTCTGTAAGTTTAAAGTCTCTCTCCTCTAGCTGCAAAAACAAACTCTGCAATGTCTGCAAATGGTCCTTGAGACTTTCATTTCTCTTCAGTCTATTTCTATATAGTCGTCTCGCTAGTACAGCCACTGTTGCTGCTGAGTCTGAAGCATGCACCTCTCTCAGTCTTACCCAAATCGTGTTGGCAGTAGGCAGGCTGCATATATGGACGAGCTGGTCATCGTCAACACCCAGGATAAGCGTTGCTTTGGCCCTTTCCTGTGCCCTTTGTTGCTCTGCTGTAGCTGGTTGTTGGACTGGGTTCTCTGTACATTCCCATAAGGATTCCCTCCTTAAATAACTTTCCATTCTTACTTTCCAAATGGAATAGTTATTGCCATTAAGCCTGGCCATTGGGAAAGCTGCAAGATTCACCCCAGGATCCATCTTCCTTGTTTGCAAGTAAATTCAAAATGCAAAACCAAACAATTTCTTCTTGCTACAGTCTTTTGTGGATTACTTCTGGAACTGGTCTGCAACTGGACCTGAGACTGGGCCCATAACCTGTTACGGGTTTGTAGAAAAACAAACTGCGTGCAGTCCTGTCCAGACTTATCCAGTCCTTTGTTGTATCCACAATGAGCAAAAGAAAAACAAGCCACGAAAATGGAAGAGAAAATCAAAATTTACTCTTAAGTAGCAGAGTCAAAAATCATAATAAAACTTCCAGCAACAAAAACTCACATAAAGTCTCTTGCATTAAATTCATGCATCTTCATAGTAGGCTCTCAGCAAGCATTCAGTAAGTCCCCAAAAGACATTGCAAACATTTCCCAGATATACCCCATTCAGGGAGTGGCTCAAGCCTGTTAGCCCTGATTGTTCCAATGACTCAACCATGAGTTGTAATTAACCAGGTGTTTTTCTCTTAACACACACTTACACAAGTAGTGATCCCACAGAAACTTAGTCACATACATGCATATACAGTAATATAGTCTTATTATTCTATTTTGTTATTATACTATTATTCTGTATTTATTACATTATTATATTATTTATTATATTACTATATTCTATTATTCTATTATTATTCTACATTATATTATTTTATTCTATTATTATTCTAGTCTTATTCTTCTATTTTATTATTCTATTATTATTCTATATTCATTCTATTCTCTTCTCTGATGGAGAAGGAGGGAGCAAGGGAGGGCGGAAGTCCCGCCTCCTGCCTTCGGGCGCCATCTTGGGGCCGGGCGGACGTCCAGCGAGAGCGCCAGGCCTCCACTTCCTAGAGAGCCGAGTGCCAGGCTCACTTCCGGAGCGGGGAGGGCCATTTCCGGGAGTGCGAAGCCGCGTTTCTCGATGGCGGTGGAGAGGAGGAAGGCGGAGGTGAGGCGGCCCGGCTGAAGAGATCTCATTATATATATACTAATTTCACAAATGCAATGAGTTAAATTAGTGCAATGAGCCAACAATAGGAAACGACTTCACCCTGCTGACCGGATTCGGGACGGCGGGTCTGAGGTGTTTCGAGGCCAGGCCTGGGCCTACTTCTGCACTTCAACTCCCAGAGTTCCTCACAGCCTGCTGGTTGTTAGGACTTCTGGGAATTGAAGTCCAAAACATCTGATGGGAGCCTGCAAAAGCACCTCTCTCTCCATAAACAGGCATATCCAACATATTCGCTTATCCAACGTTCTGCTGGCCTATGTTGGATAAGTGAGACTCTACTGTATTTTTATAAAAAGGTTGATCTTGGATTTTTAAAAAAAATAATGTGTCCTACTGTTCACAAACTGACACGAGGCTCTTTGACCAAGCCTTCGAAAATCTAGTGCAAAAATTTGATACGAAAGATGTGTAATCGACCTATGGAACGGCCCTGGACTACGCCTATGGATCATGTTATTTAGCTTCGTGTATGGATTCAAATGCTATTAATTGTTTTAATAGTGTGGTTGTTTTTATTGTACTCTGTTTTTAAAGGCGTTGCCTATGTTGTGAAGCCACCTTGAGTCCCCTCCAGAGTTGAGAAAGGCGGGATAAAAGTGCTGTAAGTAAGTAAATAAATAAATAAATGATATTATACTGTACTCATAAAATAATATATTTTGTATACATATAATATTGATAATGATATTATAATTTAATACAATATAATGCTAATACACTATTATAATCTTATAATTATATTACATGTAATATTACAAATAATATTGCAGTATAGTGGTATAGTACAATATAGTAATATATGATTATTATTTTTTTGGTGTGTGTCGGGAGTTGCTTCTGGAGTGAGAGTAATATATGATGCTAATATTGTGCTATGCTAATAATATAATATATTGTATGTACATACAACTTGTAAGCCACCCTGAGTCCCCTTCAGGGTGAGAAGGGTGGGATATAAATACCATAAATAAATAAGTCTGGAGGGCCGAGGTTTGTCCATGCATGTTTTATACAATTGATTATAGAGTGGAGATAACTGATTTTAGTGCTTATGTATTTATAGTTTATTTTATGTCCCGGTATTGAATGTTTGCCCTATATATGTTGTGCTCTGCCCTGAGTCTCCTTTGGGGTGAGATGGGTGGAATGTTAATGCTTTAAATAAATAAATAATAAAGAATATAATACAAATAATGAAATAGCATTATTATAATCGCCATAAAGGTAATCATAAATGACATAAAATAGTAATAACAAATGACATAATAATAATAATAACAATAACATAAATCAATGATATAATAATAATAACAATAATGACAAAATAACAAATGATAAAATATAATAATAATACTATAACAATAATGCAATAAAATAATAATAATATAATAATTATATTATTATTATTATACAAAAATTAAAATGGGTTAGGGTTAGGGCGCGGCTGGTGGGGACGAGGGACAGGGCCTACTCGGTGGTGGCTCCTCGGCTGTGGAACTCCCTCCCCAGCGATATCCGGAAAACCCCATCCCTCCTGGGATTTAGAAGAAAACTAAAAATTTGGCTCTGCGCCCAGGCAGTCAGCGAATAAGCTCATTGGCTGATGTAATCGGGTCGCAAATCTGTAATTGTAGCAGTATTGAATGACTGAGGGTGGTGCAATATCGCTGCCTTGCAGCGTTTTAATTTTTGTATATTTTTATCATGTTTTAATTGTTTTGTTTTATAGTATATTTGTTGATGGCCCTCGTGGCAGAATGTAAGCCGCTCTGAGTCCCCTCGGGGAGAAGGGCAGGGTATAAATGCATGTAATAAATAAATAAATAATAATAAACTAAAACTATAATTAAATATAACAATAATAAAGTAATGAATAACAGTAATGAACTAATAATACAGAATCATACAATCGTAGAGTTGGAAGGGACCTCATGGGCCATCCATTCCAACCCCATTCTGACAAGAAACATGAAAATGCATTCAAAGCACCCCCGACAGATGGCCATCCAGCCTCGGCTTCAAAGCCTCCAAAGAAGGAGTCCCCACCATACTCCAGGGCAGTGAGTTCCACTTTGTTCCATAAAATAACAAATAACAATCATAAATGACATGAAATAACAATAAAATATAATAGCAATAATACATCACATAAAGTTATAATAAAACAATGAGAAATAACAAAATAATACAATAAAATAATATATTAAAATAACAACATGAACATGTGGCCCAAACCCCGCCAATGTGCTCCCCAAACACTAGGGCTCACCACCCAAGGAATGCTTTCATTCGGGGACAATTTCATCCTAGATTGTCTGTGTTTCCTCCACTAAAGACACAAGTTTGGTCCAGATCCAACGTTGGCTAGGTGCAGTGCTCTCTGGATGCCGGTGAACTTCAACTCCCAGATGGCAAGGTCATCACCCCCAAACCCTGCCTGTATTCACAGTTGGCCATAGAATCATAGAATAGTAGAGTTGGAAGAGACCACATGGGCCATCCAGTCCAACCCCCTGCTAAGAAGCCATGTTGTGTGTGTTCGCTAAGTTTGGTCCCGGTCCATTGTTGGTGGGGAGTTGCAGCTCCACTGGATGCGGGTGAACTACAACTCTCTGAAATCATTTCCCCCCAGTCCCCTCCAGTATGTTTTGTTGGTCATGGGGGTTCTGTGATCAAAGTTTGGTCCAGGAAGTGGATGAAGGTATTGCAAATCCATAATCCACCTTGATTTATAGCCATTGTAGGTATTGGGATTTATAGTTCACTTGCAAACAAAGAGCACTCTGGACGCCACGAATGATGACTCTGGACCTAACTTAGCACACAGAACCACCACGACCAACTGAAAATACTGGAGGATTTTCGGGGTGAACTGACCTTCATTTCTGGAAGTTGAAGTTCATTTACATCCAGACACACTGTGACCACCGATGATGGATCTGGACCAAACCTTGCACACAGAACCCATATGACCAAGTGAACCTACTGGGGGGATTTGAGGGGACTGACCCATCATGGTGGGAGCTGTAGTTTATCCTGCAGGTAGACATCACAATGAACCCCACCAATGAGGCATCTAGACCGAACTTGCCCAACATGACTAACTTAACTACTTATGGAGTTTCAGGGGGTTAATCTCGCATGATGTGAGTTGTTATATTGAGGCATCAGTAGGTTAAAGGTTTTTGAATATTTACCGTATTTCAAAGAAAAACCGTAAACTTGCTCTGTAAGTGGAAAAGTAGGTTCAACAAAAACAATACGGTATTAACAAGGACTTAACAACAACAACAACAACTTCATTTGTACCCTGCCCTATCTCCCCATGAGAAAACAGGCCAGCTTCCAATATAGTAACAGGCAAACATTCAATGCCTATATAAACAATGCAGAGCTAGTTATAGATCTATAATTATATATACTAATTTCACATATGCATTTCCCCCTGAAACATTTGCATATCCTTTCTCTTTATATGTGCATTTCCCTCCTGCAATATCTGCAAGCCCTATATATTTATGTTTATATCTATCTAGAAATCTGTGTGTGTGTGTTTGTGTACTTCCCCTGCAATATTTGCAAGCCCTATGTTCATATATATCTATCTACACATCCCTCTCTCTATAGATAGTTATATCTGTATAGGATTTGCAAAGACTTGCAAACATGTGAGGTGAAAATTCATATGTAAAATAATGTATGCGCATAGATACAGATATGGAGGTACATGGAAATCTCTAGCTATCTATATGTATATAGGATTTGCAAAGACTTGCAATCATATGAGGGGAAAATTCATATATAAAATTAATGTATATAGATAGATAGATACAAATATAAAGGTGCATAGGGATTGCAAAGGCTTGCAGGGGGAAATGCCTATATATCTGTAGCAGAGATTAACAAATATTTCAGGGGAAAATGCTTTTATAAGATTAGTGTGTGTGTGTATGTATATATTCTTCCTGACTTGCAAGGGCGTTGGATAATCCAGAACTTTGGATAAGCGAATGTTGGATAAGTGGGACTCTACTGTACTTATGGATAGCGGGTTGTATCAGAGAAAACATGTATAAAATGTTCTATAGAAGTTATATAACTCCTTAATTAATGGTTTGGTGGTAAAAAAGTTTTGGAAAAGTGACTGAAGAAGCCAACAGAATGATTACTAAGAAGATTAAGAAAAACCCCCAAAAATGTGCTTATTGGGTTTGTTTCAGGAGAGAATTGGCAAAGATGGTGTAGAAATTTGCCAAATGTTTTGTCGAAGGCTTTCATGGCCGGCATCACCAGGTTGTTGTATGTTTTCCGGGCTGTATGGCCATGTTTATATATCTCTGGAAATTCCTGGGTGGTGGGAAGAACTCTAGTCTGTTGGAGGCCAGTGTGAATGTTGTAATTAATCACCTTTGTTAGCATTTAATTACCTTCCCAGCCTCACATCCTGGCCTGGGGAAATCCTTTGTTCAGGGTCGTTAGCTGCCCCTGATTGATTCCTGTCTTGAATTCTTCTGTTTTCAGAGTGCTGCTCCTTATTTACTGTTCTGATTTTGGAGTTTTTAAAATAGTGGTAGCCAGATTTTGTTCATTTTCGTGGTTTCCTCCTTTCTGTTGACGTTGTCTGCATACTTGTGGATTTCAATGCTTCTCTGTGTAGTCTGACATGATAGTTGTTGAATTGGTCGAGCATTTCTGTGTTCTCAAACAATATCCTGTGTCCAGGTTGGTTCATAAAGTGCTCTGCTATGGCTGATTTCTCTGCTTGAGTGAGTCTGCAGGGCCTTTCATGTTCTTTGACTCGTATTTGGGCAATTCTGCTGCGTTTGGTGGTCCACACCTGCATGGTATCCGGTAGACTCCTGCAGAGGTGAGAGGATCCCTCTCGTCCTTCGCTGAAGGTCAAGAAATTTGCCAAAATTTGCGTATTTTAATTGTTTTGTAAACCACCTCAAGCCATGAGGAGAGTTGGGTGAGAAATAAAAGTATTATTATTATTATTATTATTATTATTATTATTATTATCATCATCATCGTTTTGTGGCAGTGAGAATCATAATAGCAAAAGTAGTTGAGTATATCCAAATGGCCAAGATCTCCATGAGGGGAGGAAACAAGGAAGCATTCTCTAGAAAACGGAGACGGGCTTTTTCCGTATTTGAAAAAGGAGACAAAATAAGATTATGAAATAGCCAAGCGGGCTTTATTAGTGTAAAGATAAGGACATATTTGTGTTAGATACTAGTCCCCTATAGCAAGATGTCGGAAGTCATGGGTGGGATTGGGGAAATAATACTTGTATTTTGATTGTTGAATTCCAGATATTGTATTTATCTTTTAAAAATATAATAATAATTTAATAAAAATATAACATTACTAGCTTTGCCTGGCCATGTGTTGCTGTGGCTTATGGGTATCATTTGTTGACCAGGTGGGATAGCAGTGAATAGCCTTGCAGCTTCAAAGTCTGGCCGTTTTCTGGAATAGCTGGAGTGGCACCCTCAATCAAAGAGCCGCTTTGAAGCCTGGCTGCTTCCTTTGTAGGGGAATCCTTGTTTGGCCAGATTGAATTGCACAGAATAGTCTTGCAGCTTAAAAGCCTGGCTGCTTTCTACATACGGCATCCTTGCTAGGCCAGGTTGAATGGGACAGAGTAGCCTCATGGCTACAAATCCTGGGGGTTTCCCACTTAGGGGAAGTCTTGGTTGGCCAGGTTGAATAGCACTGAATAGCCTTGCTGCTTGCAAGCCTGGCCGCTTTCTCCCTTGCGGAATCCTTGGTTGGCCAGTTTGAATAGCAATTAATAGTCTTGGTGCGGCAGGTATGAATGTTGCAATTAGCCACCTTGATTAGCATTTAATGGCCTTGCAGCTTCAAAGCCTGGCTGCTTCCTGCCTGGGGGATTCCTTTGTTGGGAGGTGTTAGCTGGCCCTGATTGTTTCCTTTTTGGAATTCCCAATTTCTTTGCTTTCAGAGTGTTGCTCTTTATTTACTGTCCTGATTTTAGATATTATATTGTTCTGTATTATTATACCACAGTAATTATTACATATTATATATATAATCTTATCATACCTGCTTAGAACTGGATTATATGAGGTCCCTTCTACACAGCTACATAAAATGCACACTGAAGTGGATTATATGGCAGTGTGGACTCAAGATAATTCAGTTCAAAGCAGGTACTTTGGATTATCTGCTTTGGCATTCTGGGTAATATAGCTGTGTGGAAGGGCCCTGAGTCTACACTGCCATATAATCCAGTTCAAATCGGATAATCTTTATTTTATAGGCAGTGTGGATGAGGCCTAAGTGCACGCTGCCTCTGCCCTGGGTGCCATTTTGGTTGAGGGAGTTGCTAGGATACGAAGGGGGCGGGGCCTAAAGGCAGCCGGGGGGGGGGGGGGCTAAAGGCAGCAGAGCCTACCTTTCTAACTGGAGTTAGGGGGAGAAAGGCTCTTCCTTATCCTTTGTAATTTGGACTATTTTTAAGGGTTTTTTTATTGAAATACATAAACATGATGACTATGTCTTTTGTGGCCAAATTTGGTGTGATTGAGTTCAGTGGTTTTACTCCATAATAAAAGGTCACATTACATTTTTATATAGAGAGATAAATAAATAGTATTATAATTTAATATAATTTAATATTTTAATATATAATGATGATATTATATAATAAGGGGGTTATGTTCCAAGACCACCCACAATTAGTGAAATTCCGCGAAGTAGGGGGACTATATTTATTTCAATATTTACACATTATATTAGTAGTTAGGTGGCCTTTTTCCCCTTTGCAAGCCTTCTTCCTCTCCGGCGCCTGCCAGTTTCCCTTTTGTGCATGCACCCTCCTCTCATCGGCATCCAGAGTGGCTAATGATAATAAGATATTGCAATATAATATTAATTTGATTGACACTCTGTAGCTTGAGGTCAAGAGTTCTTTCTTTAGAAAGGTTGGATTACACTCTTAACACATTGAGAGAGGGATATACATTATAATCATAATGTATATCCTATCATAATCATAATTATATTCCTCAACCTTTTATATTGGTCGCACTTCTCCTGGTTACTTGACATTAGCTCAGGGCTCCTCTCATCCCAAATTGACCTCAAACGAATCTGTGGCACTTTATCTATGTTTCTGAGTCTGCTACTTATAACGTGCACTTTGTTATTCTACCATGACAACCTCACTGTTTTTAATTCTATGTTTTTAGTAAGTGTGTTTCATTTTTTTGGTTAATGTTTAAATATTATAATTGATATGTTATTGTTTATTGATGTGCTGTACCTTTGTTTTGTATTTGATATTTCTGTGAGCCGCCCCGAGTCCCCTCCGGGGGAGATGGTGGCGGGATATAAATAAAATTATTATTATTATTATTATTATTATTATTAAGTTGGCCATCTTGGATATCAGTAGAATGAATGGTACATTGAGAGGGTGGCCATCTTGGATATTGGGAGAAGGGATTCATTAAGAAGTTGGCCATCTTGGAGATTGGCCGGAAGAATATATTGAGGGCAGCCATCTTGGATATTAAGAAAGGGTAGCCATTTCAGATACTGAGAGGGAGGGATACATTAATAAGTCGGCCAACCAGGCATTTGGCCCATCATAGGAATATTTAATTGTGTACGCCGCCCTGAGTCCTTTCGGGCTCAGGGAAATAAATAAATAAATAAATATTTAAAGTGAAAGTTGCAAGTGCAGTGACCCAGGACCGTTTACGGACAACGGCTATGCCTTTGTGTGATATATAGTGATATATTTTATGTGTTGTGTTTAAAAATGTTTAATGTTTTTTTCAGAGGAGGGTTGATTTTTGTCAGGACCCAGGCTGCAGAACACCAATAACCATGCGCAGAGACCAGAAACTATCTAATATCTTTATTAAGGAAATATATAAAGTCAATAAAAACAAGTGTAGAATATAGTTCAGAAGTAGACCTTTCAGGAAAGGTCAAATATAGTCCAGGAAAATAATGTCCAATATGTGATATTAAAGTCCAAAGTTATAATCCAATAACCGAAACACACACTTTGCCAAGCAAAGTGTGGGGAAATGACAGGGTCCTTTAGTCCAATGGAGCTTGACAAACAAGGCTGGAAGTAAACTAGATTCTTGGCAAACAAGGCTTGATACGTGGCAACAAGAGGCAAGAAGCAAGAGCAAGGTCCGTGGCAAGGTCCGTGGAAACAAGGAAGCTTGATGCTAGAACAAGGTCCATGAAACAAGGCTTGGAACTTGGTCCTGGAGGCAAGGGACTGGAGTAGCGTAGTCCACACACGATCTCACTCCACAAGGTGACGAATTGACTCCGCAAGGATTTCTTTGCGGGTAAACGCCTATATAGGATCTTGTTTTCCCGCCAAGGAACACTTTCCCTGGGGAACAAGAAACGAAACCCATACTGTGTCCAGATGCATGACTCCTTAAGATTTCCCAAGGGAAACAGGCTTAATCAGCTAATTGTCTGGCAGCAATCCTGGCGCTTCTGCGATTCGCCTCCCTAGCGCCTCTATCTTGATTATAATAATCCCGGCGAGAAAATGGGGGAGATTTCTGCTCAAGGCTTGTTTGGCTGACTTCTTGTGGGCAAACATCTTGCAGGTGCGAGGGCTCCGTTTCTGGCTGAAACGGTGGGAAACCCAAGTTTTCCTCTTCATCTGCCACAATAGTACTAGGAACGGGACTACATGGCCCATGAGTCATCACAATTTTGATGTTTTATACTGTTTTTTATCAAGGGCATTGAATTGTTGCCAACACTCTGAACTACTCTGAGTCCCCTTCTGGGTTGAGAAGGATCATAGAATCATAGAATAGTAGATTTGGAAGAGACCTCATGGGCCATCCAGTCCAACCCCCTGCCAAGAAGCAGGAAATCGCATTCAAAGCACCCCCGACAGATGGCCATCCAGCCTCTGCTTAAAAGCCTCCAAGGAAGGAGCCTCCACCACAGTCCGCGGCAGAGAGTTCCACCGCCGAACAGCCCTTCTCACAGTGAGGAAGTTCTTCCTGATGTTCAGGTGGAATCTCCTTTCCTGTAGTTTGAAGCCATTGTTCCCTTGCGTCCTAGTCTGCAGGGCAGCAGAAAACAAGCTTGCTCCCTCCTCCCTATGACTTCCCTTCACGTATTTGTACATGGCTATCATGTCTCCTCTCAGCCTTCTCTTCTGCAGGCTAAACATGCCCAGCTCTTTAAGCCGCTCCTCATAGGGCTTGTTCTCCAGACCCTTAATCATTTTAGTCGCCCTCCTCTGGACGCTTTCCAGCTTGTCAACATCTCCCTTCAACTGTGGTGCCCAAAATTGTACACAGTGTGATTCCAGGTGTGGTCTGACCAAGGCAAAATAGAATAAGGGGGAGCATAACTTCCCTGGATCTAGACGCTATTCCCCTATTGATGAGGCCAGAATCCCATTGGCTTTTTTAGCAGCATTTATCACATTGTTGGCTCATGTTTAACTTGTTGTCCACGAGGACTCCAAGGTCTTTTTCGCACACACTGCTGTCAAGCCAGGCGTCCCCCATTCTGTATCTTTGATTTCCATTTTTTCTGCCGAAGTGAACTATCTTGCATTTGTGTATACATATAATATTGATAATTACCCCCCAAATAAATAAATAAATAAATAAATAAATAAGCTTGGATATTAGTAGAAGGAAGGATTCATTGAGGTCAGCCATCTTGAATATTGGGAGAATGATACCTTAATAAGTCTGCCATCTTGGATACTGGGAAAGGACAGCCATCTTGGATATTGGGAAAATCAAAATGGAGAGGCTAACCATCTTTAATATTGAGAGAGGAAGGGATAGATTAATAAGTCTTGTTTTACTCTCATTTGTCTGGTGGCAGGTAACCTCTGAACAAACCTTGAGAAGACCCTGTGAGAGCTTTGCCCTAGAGATGCCTTAGGACTGAAATGAAGTGTCACTGCACTGGCAAGAACAAGGAATAAGTACGAGAAACATATTTCAAGTGAAATACTTGGAGGAAAGTGAGCATTTTGCTGTTAAAAGAGGGGCTTTGGAAAAAGACCAGAAGGCTACGAAAATACAAAGACAGAGAAGGCCAAATCCTGTGCTGTTCAGGAGTTATTACCTATGAACTTCTGCCATAATATTTTAAACATAAATTTAAAAGAATGGAAAATCTTCATCCCTGTTCCACATCACATAAAAGGGAGAAGGTACATAAGTGTATGGACTGTGGGAAATGTTTCATGGGGAAAAGTTCTCTTACTAAACATCAACGAACTCACACAGGGGAGAAGCCATATCAATGCATGGAATGTGGAAAGAGCTTCAGTCAGAATGCACATCTGCATTTGCATCAAAGGACCCACACAGGGGAGAAGCCATATCAATGCATGGAATGTGGAAAGAGCTTCAGTCGGGGTGACAAATTGTATATTCATCAGAGGATCCACACAGGAGAGAAGCCATATCAGTGCATAGAATGTGGAAAGAGCTTCAGTGACAGTGGATACCTCCATTGCCATGCAAGGACTCACACAGGGGAGAAGCCATATAAATGCATTGAATGTGGAAAGAGCTTCACTTGGCGTGTACAGCTGCGTTCGCATCAAAGGACTCACACAGGAGAGGAACCACATCAATGCATGGAATGTGGAAAGAGCTTCAGTCAGAGTGGAGAGCTGCGTTCCCATCAAAAGATCCACACAGGGGAGAAGCTACATCAATGCGCTGAATGTGGAAAGAGCTTCATTCGCAGTGGGCAGCTACAGTCCCATCAAAGGACCCACACAGGGGAGAAGCCATATCAATGCATGGAATGCGGAAAGAGCTTCAGTCAGAGTGGAGCGCTGCGTTCCCATCAAAGGATCCACACAGGGGAGAAGCCATATCAATGCATTGAATGTGGGAAGTGCTTCAGTCGGAGTGACAGTCTGCATTCACATGAAAGGACCCACACAGGGGAGAAGCCATATCAATGCATGCAATGTGGAAAACGCTTCAGTTGGAGTGTACAGCTGCTTTCCCATCAAAAGACCCACACAGGGAAGATGCCATATCAATGCATTGAATGTGGAAAGAGCTTCAGTCGGAGTGGAGAGCTGTGCTCCCATCAAAAGACCCACACAGGGGAGAAGCCTTATCATTGCATGGAATGTGGAAAGAGCTTCAGTCAGAGTGGAGCTCTGCATTCCCATCAAAGGACCCACACAGGGGAGAAGCCACATCAATGCATGGAATGTGGAAAGAGATTCATTCAGAAGTCAAATCTGCGTACCCATCAAAGGATGCACACAGGGGAAAAGCCACATCAATGCACGGAATGTGGAAAGAGCTTCCGTGACAGTGGATCTCTGCATTCCCATCACAGGACCCACACAGGGGAGAAGCCATATCAATGCATTGAATGTGGAAAGAGCTTCCGTTGGCGTGGACACCTGCGTACCCATCAACGGACTCACACAGGGCAGAAGCCACATCAGTGCATGGAATGTGGAAAGAGCTTCATTCAGAGTGGAGAGCTGCGTTCCCATCAAAGGACCCACACAGGGGAGAAGGCATATCAATGCATTGAATGTGGAAAGAGTTTCAGTTGGCATGGACAACTGCGTTCCCATGCAAGGACCCACACAGGGGCGAAGCCATATCAATGCATGGAATGTGGAAAGAGTTTCAGTCAGAGTGGACAGCTGTGTTCGCATCAAGGGACCCACACAGCGGAGAAGCCACATCAATGCATTGAATGTGGAAAGAGCTTCAGTCGGAGTGACTTTCTGCGTTCCCATGCAAGGATCCACACAGGAGAGAAGCCATATCAATGCACTGAATGTGGAAAGAGCTTCAGTTGGAGAGGACAGCTGCGTTCCCATCAAAGGACTCACACACAGCTAGAGGAGGAGACCTGCCTTTCCTAGTTCTGCTTTAAAAAAATCCCCCAAAGATCCCTGCTCTCCATAGTAAGATAAAGAATGGGAGAGTGAAAGCAAAGAGGAAGGTCACCGCCTTGTTTTTTATTTGTCATAGACAGCAGTCTGTGTGGCCTGGGGCTTGATTGCTGCTGGGGAAGGTATCCCACAGAAGAGGACTCTGTTAAGGTATACAGAAAACGGGGTGAGTTTTTGCAAGGATCAACACCAAGATTAAGATAGAAGGATGCCCCTGGTGGCACAGTGCATTAAAGCGCTAAATGCAACAGTTTATGGGACCAGCCCTAGTACCGCAGAGACTGTAGCAAAGGAAATTTATTTTGCCTTCAGTATTGCTTTGTGGTTGAACTCTGGAAGATGGAGCCGTGAGTGAATTTGGCAGCATTCCCAATTGTCAGGTTGAATGGCAGTAACTACTCCACATGGAAGGTGTAGATGGAGAGTTACTCAAGGAGGGAATCTTTATGGGACTTTGCTGTGAACCCACTGCCACAGCATGCGACAGAGCAGCAAAGAGCTCCGGAGAAGGCCCAGGCAACACTTATCCTTGGAGTGGACAATGAGCAATTAGTCCACATCTCCAGTTTTCCATTGCAAATGCTATATGGGTGCAGCTGAAGGAGGTACATGTCTCGGACTCTGCAACAACCGTAGCTGCGCTAGCTATGGTAGGAGGCAGTACATGAAGTGTCTGCAGAAGGGGGAGGAATTAAGGCAGGGGTCCTCAAACTTTTTAAGCAGAGGACCGGTCCACAATTCTTCAGACTGCTGAGGAGCTAAATTATTGTTTGGAAAAAAATACAAATAAATTCCTATGCACACTGCACATGTCTTAATTGTAGTGCAAAAAACAAGGCTGTACATGAAGTGTCTGCAGAAGGGGGAGGAATTAAAGGACCATTTACAAACTGCAAAGCTTCTTTGTTGAGCTCGAGCAAAGAGACTTCAGACTCACTGAAGTAAATAAATGCATTATTGTGCTGTCTTCAATGGACAGCATAATTGTGAATTCTTTGGAGTAACTCCCACAAGCATAGTTGAATTTGCAATACATCTCTGTGAGTCTGCTGGCAGACTGGGAGAGGCGGAGAGATCAGCATTTGGAGACTACAACACAACAGGACATGCCCAACACAGACAGCCAGCTGGGGAAGCAGCAGAATAAAAAGAGTTTGTGCAGTGAGAAGGTGTTTTGTTTGTGATTTCCCAAAACACATGAAAAGGGACTGTCTAAGATGGCAAGACAACCAGAAGAAGCTGCATCAGAAGAGGGGCTCCTCATGTGAGGGTTGTAAAGACACAAGGACTTATTTTATGTTGACTGGATGTGCACAACATATTGTGAACGACAGGACTCAATTTCAAAAACTTAGTCTGATAGTCTGAATGTGAAGTATTATCAATGAAGTAGTCCAGCCTTTGATTGTACTTGATCTCAATGGGGATTCTGGGCCTGTTAGGTAGCCCAATAATGACATTGGGGATTCTGGGTCTGCAGACCAACAGAAGGATCAGAGGATTTTAAGCCCTGGGAATGGGAGCGCTCTGTCCAAGGGAGGCCACATTCCGGAAAGGCAGTTCCCTAGAGATGCAAGGTCAGAGACAGAATTGAGCTCAGAGGAGGAAAATGCAAGGCCAGGGGTTAATATGCGACAGCTAGGTAGGAGATTGATGTTCCATCAACATAGAGCTTCTTGTGAGAAAGTACGAAGGTCAAGCTGCTTATTATCCAAGAAGCCCGTATCAGCTTTTAAAGGGAAACTGCACGTTTTTCTGTCTATTTTAGAGACAACAGCAAATGGGTTCCTTAGTCTAGGCAACCTTGGTGTTAGAGCATAGAACTTCGGCTAAGTTTTCCAAGGGGTTTTTAATTCCAGGTTTTGTTGTGTTCATGTTTCATGTCTCAAGTTTTTAAGGACTGTTCCTATGTTGCATGTTTTTGGGTGTATCCTGCTTTTGTATTCCTGGTTTTTTGATGGATATCGTGTACTTTGAACTCTGAGGATTATTCCTGTTTTTGAACATTTATTCTTATACTATTTTCCTGAATTGCTTCTTATCTATAAACATAATAAAAGTGAAAAATGTGTATGTGGAGTATGTGTCCACTTACAGAGACAGCTTCCCTCTTCCAAACAGCTATAGTTCCCACTGAGCAGGAGACACCCGTGGCCCTTCCTCCACTGACATGCAGGTTATAGTGTGCGCCATGAACATGTACCCTAACCCTGCCCGTGTCCCCCACAAACGCCATCCTGCCCCCCACCTAAGTGAAGGTGTTCATACTGGGACTATTTCACCCTAGATATTCTGTTTTTCCTCCAGAATGGACATTCCAGGGCTCCTTAATTTGCATGACCCCACCCACTGCCTCTCCCTTAACCCTTTCCTACCCCTTCCTACGGCACACAGTTAACAGAGGAATTGATCAGCAACTGAACAAGAGGTTTGGGGAGAATTCACCACGATCTACAAGAGTTGTACTTGACCTGCTACCAGAGAGTACTGTTAACCCAACAAAGTATGGATCTGGATCAAACTTGCCATGGATAATGGGATTTGCAGGACCTTCACTGATACTGTGACCCCCACCAACAATGGACTGCAACCAAACTTATCACAGAGAAGCCCCATGATCAACTGAACACACTGCAAGGGTTAATGGGAATTGATCTTGACTTTGGGAGTTGTAGTTCATCTGCATACAGATTAAAATAGATAGATAGATAGATAGGTAGGTAGGTAGGTAGGTAGGTAGGTAGATAGCACTAGACCCAGCTGATGTCAGATCTGGACCAAACTTGGCACACAGACCCAACATGGCAAATTGTACATAGAGGCCTGGTTTGGAAGTGATTGACCTGAGATCTGGGAGTTGTAGTTCACTCTTATCCAGACAGCACTGAACCCAGCCAACGATGGATCTGGACCAAACTTCAGTTTGGTGAAGGTATTACCTAACATCCCAAAACAAACAATGCCTTCTAATAAACCGGGCACCGCCGGATCCCCAAGCTAGTATATATATATATATATACTTCAATAAACTGCTTTGCTATTTCACCTTGGACTAGATTGTGTAGTAAGTATAGAAATGTATCCCAGCCTTGGAGTGCAACAACCAAGCTCAAGGGCAAGAGGAAGTTTTTGTTAATAATTTGGGGGATACTTTAGGAAATGAAATTTGATAAGAGAGGGGTCTGACATTAATTTTTCAGGGAGCAAGGTGAAAATCCTGAAAGGGAATACACTGTATGGAGCAGGGAGAATGAAGGATTATTTATATGTGCTAGAACCAAGGAATGTTAATGAAGCCAATGCAATCAGCAAAAATACTCCTTTACACCATGGATGTATCCAAGAATAGTATAGGGTATTGGGTCACCCAGGTCTTAAGTGTTAGACAAACTGCAGGAATGCAGTGAGAGTTTGAATTTTAAAAACTGCAATCATTTCTTGCTTCTCGGCAGGGGGTTGGACTGGATGGCCCATGAGGTCTCTTCCAACTCTGTGATTCTATCAGCCCTGGCCTAAAACCAGACTGCGATGGATCCAGATAATCAATGTCCTCCAAGAAACCCTGGAGCTGAGAGGCCACCATGCGCTCCTGAACCTTGCCAAAAAGGGGAGATTGGAAATCTTGCCTGGTATCGATGTGAGGCTGACCGGACCCAAACAATTACCGTCCGGTCAGCCTCACATCAATACCAGGCAAGATTCTGGAAAAGATCATTAAGGAAGTGGTCTGCGAACACTTAGAAACAAATGCGGTCATTGCTAATAGTCAACACGGATTTACCAAAAACAAGTCATGCCAGACTAATCTGATCTCTTTTTTCGACAGAGTTACGAGTTGGGTCGTTGGGTCGATACAGGGAATGCTGTGGATGTAGCGTACCTGGATTTCAGTAAGGCCTTCGACAAAGTCCCCCACGACCTTCTGGCAAACAAACTAGTAAAATGTGGGCTAGACAAAACTACGGTTAGGTGGATCTGTAATTGGCTAAGCGAACGAACCCAAAGGGTGCTCACCAATGCGTCGTCTTCATCATGGAAAGAAGTGACAAGTGGAGTGCCACAAGCAGGGCTCTGTCCTGGGCCCGGTTCTGTTCAACATCTTTATTAACGACTTAGACGAAGGGTTAGAAGGCACGATCATCAAGTTTGCAGACGACACCAAACTGGGAGGGAGAGCCAACACTCCAGAAGACAGGAGCAGAATTCAAAACAATCTTGACAGACTAGAGAGATGGGCCAAAACTAACAAAATGAAGTTCAACAGGGATAAATGCAAGATACTTCACTTCGGCAGAAAAAATGGAAATCAAAGGTACAGAATGGGGGAAGATGCCTGGCTTGACAGCAGGACGTGTGAAAAAGACCTTGGAGTCCTTGTGGGGAGGAAGGTGAACATGAGCCAACAATGTGATGCAGCAGCTAAGCAATTCTGGCCTCATCAATAGGGGAATAGCGTCTAGATCCAGGGAAGTCCTGCTCCCCATTATTCTCTTCTGCCTTGGTCAGACCACACCTGGAATCACACTGCGTCCAATTCTGGGCACCACAGTTGAAGGGAGATGTTGACAAGCTGGAAAACGTCCAGAGGAGGGCAACTAAAATGATTAAGGGTCTGGAGAACAAGCCCTATGAGGAGAGGCTTAAAGAGCTGGGCATGTTTAGCCTGCAGAAGAGAAGGCTGAGGGGAGACATGATAGCCATGGACAAATACGTGAAGGGAAGTCATAGGGAGGGAGCTTGTTTTCTGCTGCCCTGCAGACTAGGACGCAAGGGGACAATGGCTTCAAACTACAGGAAAGGAGATTCCGTCTGAACATCAGGAAGAACTTCCTCACTGTGAGAAGGGCTGTTCGGCAGTGGAACTCTCTCCCCCGACTGTGGTGGAGGCTCCTTCTTTGGAGGCTTTTAAGCAGAGGCTGGATGGCCATCTGTCGGGGGTGCTTTGAATGCGATGTCCTGCTTCTTGGCAGAATGGGGTTGGACTGGATGGCCCATGAGGTCTCTTCCAACTCTACTATTCTATGATTCTATGAAATTGGCTGGTAGTTCTTGAGTACAGAGAAATCAAGGGACGCCTTCTTCAATTGGTCTTACCATTGCCCTTTTTAGTCTTGATGGTACATGTCCCTGTTCCAAGGAGGCATTTATTATCTTCAGAAACCACATGGCTAATCCCACACTGGCAAGTTTGATAAGCCAGGAAGCGCAAGGATCTAGATCACACGTGGTGGCTCCAAGGTCTTGTCCACATCATCAGGCTGAACAAGCTGAAACGAATCCAATGAAACAGGACAGAAAGATGCCTCAATTACATTCCTTGATGCTGTTCTAAGACGTGTCTAAGTTGGGATGTATTTGAGCGACTTTATCTACAAAATGATGGGCGAACTCACCACATAGAGTTGCCAAATGGTCAGGGGTCTCCTCTCAATCACTAGGATGAAGGAGTTCCCTGACCACTCGAAACATTGCAGACACAATGCAGGCGGTCAAGAAAGCCTTCCTGGCTGCTCTCATTGCCATTGAGTAGGCCTTAAGTGAGGCTCTAGCCCGTGCTCAGTCAGATACATTGCAAGTATTCCGCCAGTGGCACTTTAGCCTCCGTCTCGTCTGCTTCATCACCAGCAGCTCCTCAGTAAACCAACTAGCTGACTTGACTCTGCGGGATGGGAGGGGACGTTCGGGGGCAATTGTGTCTACTGCCCTGGTTGTCTCTGAGTTATAGAGGTTGTCCAGGACATCGACAGGCTCATCTGCCGCCATGACAGGAAAATCCCCAAGAGACATCAGGAATCCATCCAGATCTATAAGTCTCCTGGGGTGGACCATCTTAATGGGCCCCCCACCCCTGTAGAGGTTAGAGGCTGTGGTTAGTTTAAAGCTGATCAGATGATGGTCAATCCATGGCAATGGAACAGTTTTTAGTTCCTCCACACCGACGTTTCCCCCATCCACCCTGAAACCCAGGTCCAAAGTGTGTCCAGCTACATGAGTGGGCCCAGATATCACTTGGGACAGCCCCATGGTTGTCATGGAGGCCATGAAGTCCTGGGCCGCTCCAGACAGGGCAGACGGAGCATGGACATTGAGGTCCCCCAGCACTATAAGCCGCTGAGACTCCAATGCCAGGACCGAGACCCCCCCCCCCCCCCCGCTACTTCAGGTAAGGAGACTGTTGGGCAGTGGGGTCAACGGTACATAAGCAGAATCCCTAATCTGTCCCAGCCACCCACTTTCAGATGGACACCTTCGAACCTAGGCAATTCCTGAACGAGTCACCTAATCAGGGAGATGGACTCTGGCTAAACCACCGCAACCCGGCCTCTTTAGGGATAACAGTATCTCCAAAGGGGATTAGTAGCTGCGAGATGTTAGTGTTGTAATCCCCACGGAGCCATTTGATGGACTCTATCTTAATTTCTGTAGGTGGTTTTATGAGAATTTGTCCTAGAGTTGTTTTAACAGATTTAAGTTGAGTTCACACAGAAGTGAGGAAGCAAGAAGTCAGCTTTGCTTTAGGTAACCCTTGTCTTAGATTGCTTTAAAAAGCCGAGTGTGTGCTTGACTCCTGTAGTTAAGGCTAGCTGGTCTGCTATTGTTTTGAAGGTGAGGCTGTCAGGATGTGCTCGTCTCAGCTACTCCCAACAAGCTGACCCATTCACACCATGCCAGTTAATTGGAATGGGAGTACAGGAATGGCTTTTCTGATCAGGGCCATCTCGTTTGGGAGGGAACCGTGATTTGTTGCTGGCTCCGTCTGGGAATGGATTGTTAGCAGTTAGGTGTAGTGTAGGGGGGGGGGGGTTGTGGTGGTGGTTTTGATATACTAGCGTTTTGGTGGGATTTAGTCAGAACTAGCTTCTTTTCCAACTGGGTAAGACAGATCAATAAAGTGCTTCCAAGGGTTTGCCTGTGTGAGCCTGCTTTGTATCCGAGAACTTCCAAGAACTGACATTAAGTGTCTAGATCCAGGGAAGTCCTGCTCCCCCTTATTCTCTTCTGCCTTGGTCAGGCCACACCTGGAACCACACTGTGTCCCATTCTGGGCACCACAGTTGAAGGGAGATGTTGACAAGCTGGAAAGCATCCCGAGGCGGGCGAATAAAATGATCAAAATCTGGAGAACAAGCCCTATGAGGAGCGGCTTAAAGAACTGGGCATGTTTAGCCTGCAGAAGTGGAGGCTGAGAGGAGAATGATGAGGGCCATGTACAAATATGTGAGGGGAAGGAAGCTAGGGAGGAGGGAGCAAGTTTTTTCCCCTGCTGCTCTGGAGACTAGGACGCAAGGGAACAATGGCTTCAAACTACAGGAAAGGAAGGAGATTCCACCTGAACATCAGGAAGAACTTCCTCACGGTGAGAAGGGCTGTTCAGCAGTGGAACTCTCTCTCTCCCCCGGACTGTGGTGGAGGCTCCTTCTTTGGAGGCTTTTAAGCAGAGGCTGGATGGCCATCTGTTGGGGGTGCTTTGAATGTGATTTTCCTCCTTTTTGGCAGAGGGTTGGACTGGACGGCCCATGAGGTCTCTTCCAACTCTATGATTCTATGGGGTTGTTGTATGCTTTCCGGGCTGTATGGCCATGTTCCAGAAGTATTCTCTCCTGACGTTTCGCCCACATCTATGGCAGGCATCTTCAGAGGTTATGAGGTATGATTCTATAAACATCCTCCATCTACCTCTATTTAGGCAGCTATCCGATACATCAGTGGTTCCCAAACTTACTTGTCCTGCCGCCCCCTTTCCAGAAGAAATATGACTCAGTGCCCCCTGTAAAGGGGGGCGTGGCTCAGGGGGTGGGCGTGGCTCCTGCTCAAGAGGGCGGGGCTGAGCCTCTCCCGTAGTCCAAGATGCAGGGCTGGGAGGGGGAGGGGGAGGTGTGTGTGTGTGTGATATATCTATATCTATAATAAAAGTGAAATCGGAGTATGTATCAGCGTTTTGATTGGCCTGGCGGAATATGTGCTCGCGTTTTGATTGGCCATGTTACTTTTATGTTTTATTTATATGGTGGATGTTAGCACGTGGCTTAATGACCTTGCAAGCCACTTTGGGTCCATTGCAGAAAGGCGGGGGAGAAATATCAGAATTAAATAAATACATAAATAAATGTCTCAATGGTATGTATGGTTGGAATGACCTTCTGTCGGGAGGGCTTGAATGGACTCTTCCTTTGTGGCAGATGGGGCTGGACTGGATGACCTTCAGAGACCCCTTTCAAATCTAGGACTCTCTCTATCTCCCAATCGTATTTGTGACTGGATGGCCATCTGTCAGGAGGGCTTGGATGGTGTCTTCCTTTGTGGCAGATGGGGCTGGACTGGATGACCTTCAGAGACCCCTTTCAAATCTAGGACTCTCTCTATCTCCCAATCGTATTTGTGACTGGATGGCCATCTGTCAGGAGGGCTTGGATGGTGTCTTCCTTTGTGGCAGATGGGGCTGGACTGGATGACCTTCAGAGACCCCTTTCAAATCTAGGACTCTCTCTATCTCCCAATCGTATTTGTGACTGGATGGCCATCTGTCAGGAGGGCTTGGATGGTGTCTTCCTTTGTGGCAGATGGGGCTGGACTGGATGACCTTCAGAGACCCCTTTCAAATCTAGGACTCTCTCTATCTCCCAATCGTATTTGTGACTGGATGGCCATCTGTCAGGAGGGCTTGGATGGTGTCTTCCTTTGTGGCAGATGGGGCTGGACTGGATGACCTTCAGAGACCCCTTTCAAATCTAGGACTCTCTCTATCTCCCAATCGTATTTGTGACTGGATGGCCATCTGTCAGGAGGGCTTGGATGGTGTCTTCCTTTGTGGCAGATGGGGCTGGACTGGATGACCTTCAGAGACCCCTTTCAAATCTAGGACTCTCTCTATCTCCCAATCGTATTTGTGACTGGATGGCCATCTGTCAGGAGGGCTTGGATGGTGTCTTCCTTTGTGGCAGATGGGGCTGGACTGGATGACCTTCAGAGACCCCTTTCAAATCTAGGACTCTCTCTATCTCCCAATCGTATGTATGACTGGATGGCCATCTGTCAGGAGGGCTTGGATGGTGTCTTCCTTTACAGCAGAAGGGGCTGGACTGGATGACCTTCAGAGACCCCTTTCAAATCTAGGACTCTCTCTATCTCCCAATCGTATTTGTGACTGGATGGCCATCTGTCAGGAGGGCTTGGATGGTGTCTTCCTTTGTGGCAGATGGGGCTGGACTGGATGACCTTCAGAGACCCCTTTCAAATCTAGGACTCTCTCTATCTCCCAATCGTATTTGTGACTGGATGGCCATCTGTCAGGAGGGCTTGGATGGTGTCTTCCTTTGTGGCAGATGGGGCTGGACTGGATGACCTTCAGAGACCCCTTTCAAATCTAGGACTCTCTCTATCTCCCAATCGTATTTGTGACTGGATGGCCATCTGTCAGGAGGGCTTGGATGGTGTCTTCCTTTGTGGCAGATGGGGCTGGACTGGATGACCTTCAGAGACCCCTTTCAAATCTAGGACTCTCTCTATCTCCCAATCGTATGTATGACTGGATGGCCATCTGTCAGGAGGGCTTGGATGGTGTCTTCCTTTACAGCAGAAGGGGCTGGACTGGATGACCTTCAGAGACCCCTTTCAAATCTAGGACTCTCTCTATCTCCCAATCGTATTTGTGACTGGATGGCCATCTGTCAGGAGGGCTTGGATGGTGTCTTCCTTTGTGGCAGATGGGGCTGGACTGGATGACCTTCAGAGACCCCTTTCAAATCTAGGACTCTCTCTATCTCCCAATCGTATTTGTGACTGGATGGCCATCTGTCAGGAGGGCTTGGATGGTGTCTTCCTTTGTGGCAGATGGGGCTGGACTGGATGACCTTCAGAGACCCCTTTCAAATCTAGGACTCTCTCTATCTCCCAATCGTATGTATGACTGGATGGCCATCTGTCAGGAGGGCTTGGATGGTGTCTTCCTTTGTGGCAGATGGGGCTGGACTGGATGACCTTCAGAGACCCCTTTCAAATCTAGGACTCTCTCTATCTCCCAATCGTATGTATGACTGGATGGCCATCTGTCAGGAGGGCTTGGATGGTGTCTTCCTTTGTGGCAGATGGGGCTGGACTGGATGACCTTCAGAGACCCCTTTCAAATCTAGGACTCTCTCTATCTCCCAATCGTATGTATGACTGGATGGCCATCTGTCAGGAGGGCTTGGATGGTGTCTTCCTTTACAGCAGAAGGGGCTGGACTGGATGACCTTCAGAGACCCCTTTCAAATCTAGGACTCTCTCTATCTCCCAATCGTATTTGTGACTGGATGGCCATCTGTCAGGAGGGCTTGAATGGACTCTTCCTTTGTGGCAGATGGGGCTGGACTGGATGACCTTCAGAGACCCCTTTCAAATCTAGGACTCTCTCTATCTCCCAATCGTATTTGTGACTGGATGGCCATCTGTCAGGAGGGCTTGGATGGTGTCTTCCTTTGTGGCAGATGGGGCTGGACTGGATGACCTTCAGAGACCCCTTTCAAATCTAGGACTCTCTCTATCTCCCAATCGTATTTGTGACTGGATGGCCATCTGTCAGGAGGGCTTGGATGGTGTCTTCCTTTGTGGCAGATGGGGCTGGACTGGATGACCTTCAGAGACCCCTTTCAAATCTAGGACTCTCTCTATCTCCCAATCGTATGTATGACTGGATGGCCATCTGTCAGGAGGGCTTGGATGGTGTCTTCCTTTGTGGCAGATGGGGCTGGACTGGATGACCTTCAGAGACCCCTTTCAAATCTAGGACTCTCTCTATCTCCCAATCGTATGTATGACTGGATGGCCATCTGTCAGGAGGGCTTGGATGGTGTCTTCCTTTGTGGCAGATGGGGCTGGACTGGATGACCTTCAGAGACCCCTTTCAAATCTAGGACTCTCTCTATCTCCCAATCGTATTTGTGACTGGATGGCCATCTGTCAGGAGGGCTTGGATGGTGTCTTCCTTTGTGGCAGATGGGGCTGGACTGGATGACCTTCAGAGACCCCTTTCAAATCTAGGACTCTCTCTATCTCCCAATCGTATTTGTGACTGGATGGCCATCTGTCAGGAGGGCTTGGATGGTGTCTTCCTTTACAGCAGAAGGGGCTGGACTGGATGACCTTCAGAGACCCCTTTCAAATCTAGGACTCTCTCTATCTCCCAATCGTATTTGTGACTGGATGGCCATCTGTCAGGAGGGCTTGGATGGTGTCTTCCTCTTTGGCAGAAGGGGGTTCAACTAGATGGCCTTTGGGCACCCCTTCTAACTCTAGGATTCTATGGAAGCCTTTAAACCAGGCACGGGCCAACTTGGGCAGGTGTTTTGGACTCCAACTCCCACAATTCCAGAGAGCCTACCCCATGATGCGCTTTATGTCCTGGTGCCGTTTGCGGGATGATGGACCATGGGTGATGGGATATGTAGTACTTTCAATCACTACGATTCCCACAGGCCACTGCGATGCCCACCAGTGACGGAACTGGACCAAACTTGGCACACAGATGGGACATGTAGTACCTTCACTCTCTTCTTGAGACCACAGCAACTGCTACAAATGACAGAACTGAACCAAATCTGGTATATATATCCCAAATGACACACTTTATATGTTGCAGCAGTTTGGGGGAGGACAGACCAAGGACGATGGGAGTTGCAGTACCTTCATCCAATTCACCTCCCGCAGGCCACTGTGATTCCCATGAATGACAAAACTGTACCAAACTTGATACACAGGTGCAATGTGGCCCCCTTTACGTCCTGATCCAGTTTGGTGCAGCATGGGCCATGGATGATGGGATTTGCAGTACCCTTATCCGATTCACCTCCCACGGACCACTGTGATACCCATGAAAGACAAAACTGTACCATACTTGACACACAGGTGCAATGTCACACAATTTATGTCCTGGTGTTGTTTGCAGAAGAATGCACCAAGGATGATGGGATTTCCAGTACTTTCATCCAATTCACCTCCCACAGACCACTGTGATGCCCATGAATGATGAAACTGTACCAAACCTGACATATAGGTGCAATGTGGCCCACTTTACATCCTCCTATCATTTGAGGAAACAACAGACCATGGATGATGGGATTGACAGTATCTTCACTCACTTCCCCAGACCACTGCGACCCCCACCAATGTCTGATCAAGACCAAACTTGACACATCGAGTCTCCATGACCTGCTTTACATTCTGGAGCTGTTTGGAGGGGGATCGACCATGGACTTGCATATGGGAATTGTAGTTCACCCATACCAACTAAAGCCAACTGACACTGGATCGAGACTAAACTTGGAACAAAGGCAAACAATTCCGTTCTCAAATAACCCGGGCACCGCCGGGACCCCAAGCTAGTATATATATATATATATATATATATATATATATATATATATACACACACACACACACACACACACACACACACACATACAGTAGAGTCTCACTTATCCAACATAAACTGGCCGGCAGAATGTTGGATATGCAAATATGTTGGATAATAAGGAGGCATTAAGGAAAAGCCTATTAAACATCAAATTAGGTTATGATTTTACAAATGAAGCACCAAAACATCATGCTAGACAACAAATTTGGCAGAAAAAGTAGTTCAATACGCAGTAATGCTATGTAGTAATTACTGTATTTATGAATTTAGCACCAAAATATCTCGATGTATTGAAAACATTGACCCCAAAAATGTGTTGGATAATCCAGAACGTTGGATAAGTGAGACTCTACTGTATATATACACACATATATGGCACTTATGGTCCCTGCATATGTGTTTGTGTGTGTGTATATATATATATATCTTATATATACATAGACATACACACTATGTGGAAAATATGTGGCCAGAACCTTCCTGGGAGCAAGGCCTAATAATAATAATAATAATAATAATAATAATAATAATAATAATAAATCATCCCAACAAAGGATTCTCCCAGGCAGGAAGCAGTCAAGCTTTGAAGTTGAAAGGCTATTCAATGCTAATCAACATTGAATCTGTATGACCAACAGAAAATACTGGAGGGGTTGGGGGGTTGCTCTTGATTTTGGGAAGTGGCAGCTCACCTACATCCAGAGAGCACTCTGAACCCAAATAATGATGGATCCGAACCAAACTTGGCATACAGACCCAACTTGGCCACTTTGAACACTTGGGGCGGGGGTTGGGGATGAGTGAGCTCTGATTCTGGGAGCTGCAGTTCACCCACATCCTTATGCATTTTCTAATGGGAGCATTCATAAAAAAGAGAAATCTGGTTTTTCTAATAAATAGTGTTTGTTGGAAACGACAACCTTGATGTTACTTGGGCTCCTTCCCAAGATCCCAGACTATCTGCTCTGAACCCAGACCCGGCCTGTCGCGGGCTCAAGCCCCCCTCCCTCCCTCCCTCCTTGGCCGAGGCGTCTTCTGTTAATGTGGGATTTGTGTATTGATAGTGTTTAAATGAAATTTGTGTCTTGTCTGTACTGCATACTGATTGCATCATCCAGAGTGTAACATAGTCTGGAAAGAGTTAATTACTGAGAAGCTGTGGTGTCCTTGATGTGTGGCTGGAACTGGGGAGTGTCCAGACACAAGTGTGTGTGCATTGCTGATTGCATCAGATCTGATCTGCTCTGTTCTGAGTTGAGTCGAGTTCTGTCTGTCTAGGTGTTAAGTCCTGTGTCCATTGTCTGCAAGCCTGTTTGTCTTGATTATTACTGAAGTCAGTAAAACTTTGTATATAGTTTTACCAACGTCTCTGATGACTCTTGGTTCTGCGTTCCACAGATTCCATCCAACTACTGCTGCGCTGCAAAATACTCTGACAATTGGTTATGGGCCCAGACTGACATTGCACTATATTCCTCTGCCCCAAAGCATCTTAGAATATAACATTGTATTTTAGTTCTAGTGGTCCCTCCAGGCCATCCTCTCCTCCATCCCAGTGGTCTTTTTTCTTTTTAAATTCATATGTTATTTGAGTGATTATATTCCTTCTGTTTATGTGATTGTTTTAGTCAATTGTTAGGTTTTGTTTTTGTTTTTAATTCTTATAGCGTTTTATAGTATCTTCAGTCTTTTACTGTACAATGTTTTATGCTGATTTTATATTGGAAACCGCCTTGAGTCCCTTTCGGGAGAGAGGGTGGTATACAAATAAACTTTTACTTACTTACTTCCTTACTGACCAGTTCCTAGACTGGACCAGAGCACAGACTGGACCTGGAGTTTGGAGTGGAAGAAATGTTGGAGCTGTGAGTGTGACCAGAGACGGGACCCGCTGTTCTGGTGAGCAAAACACTCTGACATCTTCTTCCTCCCCCCCGACAGTGACTCCGCGGCAGCAGCATGCACCTCAGGATCAGGGAGAAGCGGGCGGCGGAGGACCCCGGCCGGGCCAGGCTGCAGGTGATGCAGAAGACGCCTCGGCCTCCTCCGCGTGCACGCTCCCTCCTTCGCCAGGCCAGACCCGGGCCTGCCAAGACCTGCCTTGCCGAAGGAGCCCAGGCACGGAGGCAGCGGCAGCGGCAGTGGCACAGGGCTTCTTCGCACCTTCCCTGGGGGAGCCTCCCAGCCCCCCTCCGAAGCAAGGAATGGGGGAGCGAGCGAAGAAGCCCCGCCCACCGCCTCTTCGCCTCCTCCTCCGCCCGGCGGGCTGTGTGGGGCCGGGGAGGGGGGGCTGGTTGAACCGCACCTGCCTGGGGCGCCTGCCAGGACACGGGGGGGGGGGGGAGGGGCAGTAGCGGCCACTTTGGGAATCACTGCGATACGTCAAAGGCCAACTTGTTTACTTGGAGGATTCTGTGCTGTGAAAGCTTTCTGTGTTGGCTGCTTGATTCCCATCTCTTTTCTTTGGTAGCCTCCTGAGTAGTCTCCAATCTACTTACTTACTTACTTAGGCAATCCCTCGTAGTTCAAGGATGATGGTCCGTCTCTGGTGTCTTGGGGGTGTGTCCGTAGGTGGCTGAAGAGACCGATTCTTGACCCGCATGTTCTCCCTTCCGCACTGAGGACATCAGTTTCCAGGTGGAAGGCGGTCCTGGTCAGGGTTAGCTTGACGCTCTTTCCTCTTGGCACGTTTCTCCCTTAAGCCCTCCATTCATGCCTCTTCGAACTCCGCAGCACTGCTGGTCACAGCTGACCTCCAATCAGAGTGCTCAAGGGCCAGGGCTTCCCAGTTCTCTCTCAGTGTCTATGCCACAGTTTTTAAGGTTGGCTTTGAGCCCATCTTTAAATCTCTTTTCCTGCCCACCAACATTCCGCTTCCCGTTCTTGAGTTCGGAGTAGAGTAACTGCTTTGGGAGACGGTGATCTTTGGGCATCCGGACAACGTGGCCTTCAGTCCCACGGAGTTGATGGCGTAGGAGCATGGCTTCAATGCTGGTGGTCTTTGCTTCTTCCATCACGCTGACATTTGTCCGCCTGTCTTCTCAAGAGATTTGCAGGATTTTCCTGAGGCAACGCTGATGGAAACGCTCCAGGAGTTGGGGTGACGTCTGTCCCCAATCTATCCAATATTCACCCGTAATCTTGGGGCCCATCTTGAGTTCTCCTTCCCCCTTCTTCAATCACGTTGTTATTTCCCTGCACCCTCCCGCCCTCTTGGAATCTCTCGCCTCTCTCTCCCACCCCATCAATGGTTTGGCAGGAGACCTTCCCCTCCCCTCCCTTGCACGTGCACAATTTGCAAGTTGGATCATTTGCAGCTAGAGACACACCTGCGAAACATGAGGCACAAGGTCTGGCCCAACCGTTCACACGTTTGAGAGTTCAAGGTTCATATGTGTGGCGTGATCATCCGTAGCCCACAATAAGGGAGAACGACTAGGGTCTTAATCGTTGTTCAGCTATCAAACGTGAAACAGAGCTTTCAGGCCAGACTAGAGACCTGGGGGAATGAATGGTCACAGTAACCGGTGAAGATGGCGATACCAAAAAGGCTCCACGAAACTCCAGCTCAGAATGGAGAAGCAGGGATTGCTGACAATTCGCCCTGCCCCACCCCCCAAAATCAGCCCTGGGAGGGCGGGGTATAGGCCTCATTTCCCCCCAGTATCCCAGTACCCTTGCTTCCTCTCTAGGTCTCCTTTTCCCGTCTTTCTTTTCTACCCTTCTTAGTAAAACCTTCCTATAACTCTCTCTACCTGTCTTCACTCTGCCTCTTAACTTCTTATCAACTGCCCTCCTTTTTCTTCCACTTCACTCCACTCACCACCTTCCTTTTTCTCCAACGTCCTTACCGCCTATTTAACCTCCTTACTCCATTTCTTTCTACCTTCCAGATCTTCCTTGCCTCTTTCTCTCTACCTCACTATCTCACACTTTCTCCAATCTTACTGAAGGGACCATAACCCAGAAAATAGTAGACTTTTGCATATACAGCTTGGCCTCTGCTTATACCATACTAGCTTTTATATAGACAATAAGCTCTTTGTATGAACCAAAGTAACAAAGGACCTGTGCCCCTCCCTTTCTATTGAGCTGGTACCTTTCTCCAGAAAGTTCCAAGGACAGAAGCTAGTTCGAGAAAACAAGTGAGATCACAGACACCACTCTGTGCCAAAGAGGTGGGGAGATGAAGAAGACCCTCAGTAATTGGTCAAGTTTAGATAAGCTGAGATATATATTCTTTGTTTACTATTCCACGCTTCACGGCGGCCATTTGCATGGTATGGACCCATTGGAGTGGGTGTGTACGGCTGTTCCGCCTTCTCATAGCTATAATAATAATAATAAACAATCTTACAAAAAACAAATCTCGGCTATCAAACATCTAAGAATTCTCACAAAATTTCGCATCTGATGTACATGGATGACCTGAAGCTGTATGGAAAAACGGAAACTGAAATCCAGTCTCTGACCAACACTGTCCGAATTTTTAGCACTGATATCAACATGGAGTTTGGTTTGGACAAATGTTCGACAGTGGCATTGAAGAAGGGTAAAATAATTGAAAGTGAGGGCACCAATATGCCCAATGGCCAAACAATAAGGTGTCACCAGCCAGAGGCCTATAAATATCTGGGCATATTACAGCTGGACAACATCAAGCATGAACATGTGAAAACTGTGGTCAGTAAAGAATACACACAAAGGGTCAGAAAAATTCTCAAAAGCAAGCTCAATGGAGGCAACACCATCAAGGCCATAAACACCTGGGCCATACCTGTCATAAGATATACTGCTGGCATTATAAACTGGACACAGGTGGACCTTGACAATTTGGACAGAAAAACAAGAAAACTCATGACCATTCATCATTCACTGCACCCTCGCAGTGATGTTGACCGGCTATATCTGCCTAGAAGATCAGGGGGCAGAGGACTCT
This sequence comes from Anolis carolinensis, assembly GCF_035594765.1. Lineage (NCBI taxonomy): Eukaryota > Metazoa > Chordata > Lepidosauria > Squamata > Anolidae > Anolis > Anolis carolinensis. The sequence continues at coordinate 81,229 of NC_085843.1, forward strand.
TACAAGTAAAGCAAGCAGTCAAAGAAGAAGAACATGCCCTGGCAGAATATGTCAAGCAAAGTGAAGAACCTGCTTTGATTGAAGTCAAAAATCAGAAACTCCTCAAAGCACAGCAGACAAAGAATCAGTACAAGAAAACCGCACTACAAACTAGAGCTGACAGCTGGCACAACAAAACACTGCATGGAAAGTTCCTTGACAAAATTGAAGGAAAAGCTGACAAGGAGAAGACCTGGCTCTGGCTCACGAATGGGACCCTGAAGAAGGAGACAGAAGGCCTGATCCTTGCAGCCCAGGAGCAAGACATCAGAACAAATGCAATTAAGGCCAAGATCGAAAAATCAGCTGATGACCCAAAATGCAGACTGTGCAAGGAAGCTGACGAAACCATGGATCATATCCTCAGCTGCTGTAAGAAAATCGCACAGACAGACTACAAACAGAGGCACAACTATGTGGCCCAAATGATCCATTGGAATTTATGCCTCACGTACCACCTCCCAGCAGCAAAGAACTGGTGGGATCACAAACCTGCAAAAGTATTGGAAAATGAGCACGCAAAGATACTGTGGGACTTCCGAATCCAGACTGACAAAGTTCTGGCACACAACACACCAGACATCACAGTTGTGGAAAAGAAAAAGGTTTCGATCATTGATGTCGCCATCCCAGGTGACAGTCGCATTGACGAAAAACAACAGGAAAAACTCAGCCGCTATCAGGACCTCAAGATTGAACTTCAAAGACTCTGGCAGAAACCAGTGCAGGTGGTCCCGGTGGTGATGGGCACACTGGGTGCCGTGCCAAAAGATCTCAGCCGGCATTTGGAAACAATAGACATTGACAAAATTAAGATCTGCCAACTGCAAAAGGCCACCCTACTGGGATCTGCGTGCATCATCCGAAAATACATCACACAGTCCTAGACACTTGGGAAGTGTTCGACTTGTGATTTTGTGATACGAAATCCAGCATGTCTATCTTGTTTGCTGTGTCATAATAAAATAATAATAATAATAATAATAATAATAATAATAATAATAATAATAATTTTATTTTTGTACCCCGCCACCATCTCCCCAGAGGGGCTCGGGGCGGCTTACAGATATAAAACCAACATACAATAATATCAAATACAAAAACACACAAATAAATTTAAAAGGCATTAAAAATCACAATCATTATAAAACACTTGAGAAACACAGCAATAAAAACATAAAATGAGCTGGGCAAAGTGCACTGAGTGGAACTTGTAAACAAGAAGGAAGTTAAGGTGCTACAAGGTCATGGGAAGAGCCTTAGACTGGGGTGAACACTGAGGCTATGTCAGGGAGTTAACCAAGAGGTACAACTGGTCAGAAGAACCCACTAGTACCTGTATATAGTGGGCGGAACTTCTTCAAAGGCCTGTTTGAAGAGCCAGGTTTTCAGGCTCTTCCTGAACACTTCCAAGGTGGCAGCTTGCCTGATTTCCCTGGGGAGCGCGTTCCAGAGCCGGGATGGGGGCCGCCACGGAGAAGGAAGGCCCTCTCTCTCCCTCGTCCCCACCAGCCGCACTTGCGATGGAGGCAGAAGCGAGAGGAGGGCCTCCCCCGATGAACAACGAGATCGTGTGGGTTCGTAGGGGGAGATGCGGTCAGAAAATATATGTGAAAATACTTTGCTTTTGTACTCTCACAAGACTAGATTTTCTGTCTGATTGCCTCCTGTGCCAGAACTCCTTTTTGAGATAACTTGTCTTACATTCCTGCTTCCCTCCTTGTCCTATTGCGCTGAATCCCTTCGCCTCTTGCACTCAGTCCCTTGTCCTATTGCACTCAGTCCCTCTCAAATTCTATCTCTCACATCAACAATTTAATGATGGACGGTTGGGGATGTTAAATCCTCAGGGGATGAGGGCCGGCAGCAGCTCAGATAGGCAAGTGGCAAGGCACCAACTAGGGCATGTCGTGGCAGCTTCCAGACCACAGGTAGGAGCCGTAAAACTCTCAGGCCACTGGACCAAGGAACCCCACAGCTGTAACACCCCAAATCTTCGCTCCCGTGGAGCAAGCGAGAGGGGGTCCCGGGGCCTGAAGTTCTTCCCGGCAGCTGGCAGACCGATGGCAAATCCCAGACCGGGCGGTCAGGATGTGTCCATACCAGCCCATGCCATTGAGGGGGAGGCTGGGAGTGCGTCTCCGATAAGGGCCATCTGGACTGGGGGGAAATAGAAACTGTGGGATCATTGGTGGGAATGGAAAGTATCTAGTAGACTGTAGGTCTTGGGTCGGCAGGACGATATTTATTTATTCATTAGACTTGTATACCGCTACTCCCAGTTTGGCTCGGAGCGGTTTACAGAAATAGATTAAAACAATACACTTAGCTTTAAAATAACAATAAAACAACAATAAAAACAGACATAGCTCTGAGTTTTTCACCCATCGAAAGCTTGTTGGAAGAGCAAGGTTTTGCAGGCTTTCCGAAAGGCAAGTAGGTCTCGGATAGTTTCAACTGGCAAGGCATTCCATAAATGAGGGGCTACAATCGAGAAGGCTCTGCCTAGTAGAAGACAAATGATAAGTCTGTATGTTAGGGACTTCAAGCAAATTTTGGTCTTCGGACCGGAGTAATCTCTGGGGTTGGTAGGGGGATAAGCGGGCCCTCAGGTACGCCGGCCCCAAACCATGTAAGGCCTTAAAGGTTAGTACCAGTATCTTGAAAGTAATCCGGTACTCAATCAGTAGCCAGTGCAGCTGTTGTAGAATTGGGGTGATATGCCACCTCGCCAGCACCCCGGCGAGAAGATGAGCCGCCGCATTTTGCACCAGCTTCAGTTTCCGGATCACTGACAGAGGAAGGCCAATGTAGAGGGTGTTACGGCAGTCGAGCCTCAAGATGACCGTCGCCTGGATCACCGTCGCCAGGTCGTTCCTAGATAGGTAGGGAGCCAGTCGCCTAGCCTGACGTAGATGGAAAAACGCAGATCTGCTCACAGCAGAGACCTGGGCCTCCATTGTGAGCAGAGGGTCCCATAAGACACCAAGACTTTTTACCGAAGATGACGGACGTAGTGTCTCACCATCCAGGGTAGGCAGCTGGATCTCCCTCCCACCCGGACGGCCCAGCCAAAGGATCTCCGTCTTCGCTGGATTCACCCTCAACCATCCAGTCACGGCCTCAAGGCACTGATGGAAACTATCGGGTACGGAGTCCGGCCGGCCCTCCCTCCTCAGAATGAGCTGAGTGTCATCAGCGTACTGGTGGCACTCAAGCCCAAAGCTCCGCACCAGTCGGGCAAGCGGTCACATATAGATGTTAAATAATAGAGGAGAGAGAATAGCTCCCTGTGGGACCCCACAAGTTAGCGGAGACCACGCGGAAACCATCCCTCCCCTCACCACACCACCCGCCGTCCCCGATTCTGGAGGAAGGACAGGGATTGGCGGGAATTGCCAAGAACTGACTTTCTATTGCCAGTAGTAAGAAGGAAATAAAGCTGTATCCAAGGAATTGCCTTTGTGAGCGTGCTTTAATTCCGAGAGCTTCCTGGTTCTGACATTTATGCCTGTTCAAGCATAAAGTGTGGAAGTTCATTTGAATCAGCTGCTGAGCTGGAACTTCTCACCCTTTTTCGGCCAGAAACAGTAAAAAGCTGATCTCAAAACCCTACTGTTCTGCTTTTTCTTCTTTCCCTTTTGCACACCAGCAATCACCAGCCAATCCCTCTGCAATGCCAGGAATACAGCTTAATGGTGTAACATCAGAAAATGTCAATCCTTTCCGCTCCCCTGGCAGACACCTCTTCACAAAAGTCAACATTGACGCTGAAATACAACTCCGCCCGAGCTCTGCAAGTGCAGCATTATTGCGAATGAAGCAGAGTGTTTATACAGCTATTGCCCTGTTACATGTCTCCGAAACATGGACCATCTACAGGCGTTACACTCAACCCCTGGAATGATTCCATCAGCGTTGCTTCCGAAAAATCCTGCAAACATCTTGGAAAGACAGGCAGACAAATATCATCATGCTGGAAGAAGCAGCAAAGACCACCAGCATTGAAATGATGCTCTTACGCCATCACTCCACTGGACTGACTGACTTACTGGACTGAAGGCCACGTTGTTCAAATGTCTGATTACCTTCTTCCAAAGCAGTTACTCTACTCCCAACTCCAGAACGGGAAACAGAAGGCCGGTGGACAGGAAAAGAGATTGAAAGATAGGCTTACAGCCAATCTTAAAAAGTGGCACAGACACCCAGAGGAAACTGGGAAGCCCTGGCCCTTGTGTGCACTGACTGGAGGTCAGCTGTGACCAGCAGTGCTGTGGAATTGGAAGAGGCATGAATGGAGGGCGAAAGGGATAAATCTGCCAAGAGGAAGGCACGTCAAGCCAACCCTGACCAAGACCGCCTTCCACCTGGAAAGAGATGCCCTCTCTGTGGAAGAACATGTGGGTCAAGAATAGGTCTCCACAGCCACCTGTGTATCCACCACCAAGACTCTACACTTGGAGGGCCATCATACTCGGACAACGAGGGATTACCTAAGTAAGGAAGACTTTCACAGTGTTCAACCTTATTTCTCTCACAATTGGCAGCAACTTCCCGTCACACATACGGTGGACGGTGTGTGTGTGTGTGTGTGTGTGTGTGTGCAATGCCTGCTCACTTATACAATCTATTCACAGGTGTAGGTTTAAGACTTCTTTTGGTTATTCTACATGTCTCATTTAGGGCTATATTGAGAAAGCTTAGTCCCTAGTTGTCCTGTACAGTAATCGCACATCCTTGCACTTTATTCCATGCGCTCTCTCCATTATTGCAGCTTGCACTTGCCTCATTCCTATTGTTTACAGCTTGGCCATGTTTACAGCAACTTACCCTCCACTGGTAGATGACCTCAGTTTGATTGAGCTGCGTTAATGTTTTTATATGCTTATGTGTTTTATTTTACTGTATTTTATATTGTGCTTCATTTTAATGTTTTGTTTTTATGCACTTTGTGCCGTCTGTAGGCTGCCTTGAGTCCCTCTGGGGAGATAATTGCAGGGTATAAGAATAGTAAAGGCATTATATTCACCTGCAGATTGATGCCGGACGGAAGAGGCATACTCAGCAGACAAGGCCTGGGCTGATGTTCTTACTAAATTTGAGTCTGCACTCCATGCGCTATTAGTAAGTTTCCCCAGGATGTTATTGCGTGCAGCTACTTTGTGCTTGGTGTTCGCACAGTGTTTCCTAAATGTCAGCATTCGATCTAAGGTGACACCGAGATATTTAGGGTGGGAACATAATAATAATAATAATAATAATAATAATAATAATAATAATAAGAAGAAGAAGAAGAAGAAGAAGAAGAAGAAGAAGTAGTAGTAGTTTACTTGTATCCCACCTCCATCTCCCCCGAAGGGGACTCGGGGCGGCTCACAGAAATATCAGATACAAAAACAATAACAACATACAATACATCCACAAACAATAACATGCACCAGTAGTAGCATTTACACATTAACCAGAAAATTAAAAAACACTTATTAAAAACAGAATTAAAAACAATGAGGCCGTAATAGTAGATCAGCAAAGTGCACACTATAAGTTGCGAATAAAAACTTAGATAAAGTGCTACAAGTTCGTTTGAGGTCAGAAATATATACAGTAGAGTCTCACTTATCCAAGCCTCGCTTATCCAAGCTTCTGGATAATCCAAGCCATTTTTGTAGTCAATGCTTTCAATATATCGTGATATTTTGGTGCTAAATTCATAAATACAATAATTACAACATAACATTATTGCGTATTGAACTACTTTTTCTGTCAAATTTGTTCTATAACATGATGTTTTGGCGCTTAATTTGTAAAATCATAACCTAATTTGATGTTTATTAGGCTTTTTCTTAATGCCTCCTTATCATCCAAGATATTCGCTTATCCAAGCTTCTACCGGCCCATTTAGCTTGGATAAGTGAGACTCTACTGTATATTCATAACCTGTTAAGATTATGATCCCAATATGGTTAAATATTGGTGCAGAGCAGTAAAAACGCAGAAGACTAGGGGTTATGTGAGCAGAGGTAAAAAGAAAATAAACAATAAGACAAAATATCCAGCCTCCCTTTCCCTTTAAAAGGTCATGCGCATAAAATAAACATCAGAGACATCAAAATAAAATAGCAAAAATATGTTTACTCACAATCTTGTATGATGATGGTCATACAGGCAAAAACATCTTAGTTCCAAAAGAAAAAACAGTTCAGGAAACTACATATCTCTTAACAGACAGGAACATCAGCATGGCATGGTCAGGATCGAAGAGGAAGAGGCATCTGTACATCACTTCCTGTGTGTCCCCAGAAAGGATACTCCCAATTCCCATTTCATATGCAAAACCCCCTAAATGGTGTCATCAACTCTGGAATGCAGCTTGGCTCAGGTTACTAAGCAACAAACATAACTAACTACATAAACCATCCCACATTGAAAATGCATGCATGATTGCTTAGATAACCCAACAGAATACTTCTGGAACATGGCCATACAGCCCGAAAAATACACAACAACCCTGTCCAGCATTCTCAACCAAAAAAAAAAGCCTCTGGTTTGATTTAACCATAATTACTTCCACAATGGAAGGTATTTTAGTTCAAAATTTCTAAAATACACAAGATACGATAAAATGTCCCAGTTTTGTGCTTGCATTTCTTTCTTTTTTTAATTTTTATTATTATAATAATGATGTGAATCACACATGCTTGCATTTCTAATATTTACAGAAGTTTCTTTTGTACCTCTTAGACTCTCTGGTGTCACTTATCACCATTCTCTCCAGTGTGAGTCCTTTGATGTTTATGTAGGTGTGAAATCTGAGTGAAGCTCTGTCCACACTCCAGGCATGTACAGGTTTTCTCCCGGGTGTGAATCCTCTGATGTGAATGTAGATTTGAACTGTGAGCAAAGCTCTGTCCACATTCCAGGCATTTATAGGGTTTCTCCCCAGTGTGAGTCCTTTGATGAGAGCGTAGGTTTCCACTTCCTGTGAAGCTCTTTCCACACTCCAGGCATTTATAGGGTTTCTCCCCAGTGTGAGTCCTTTGATGAGAACGTAAGCTTCCACTCCATGTGAAGCTCTTGCCACACTCCAGGCATTTATAGGGTTTCTTCCCAGTATGAGTCTTTTGATGTGAATTCAGATGTGCACGCTGACTGAATCCCTGTCCACATTCCATGCATTTATAGGGTTTCTCCCCAGTGTGAGTCCTTTGATGGACAAACAGACTTCCCCTCTGTCTGAAGCTCTGTGCACACTCCAGGCATTTATAGGGTTTCTCCCCAGTGTGGGTCCTTTGATGGTGATGCAAACTTCCACTGTAACTAAAGCTCTTTCCACATTCCATGCATTGATGGGGCTTCTCCCCTGTGTGGGTCTTTTGATGGGAACGCAGAGCTCCACTTGAACTGAAGCCCTTTCCACATTCCATGCATTGATGTGGCTTCTCCTCTGTGTGGGTCTTTTGATGGAAACGGAGATGTGAACTCTGACAGAACTTTTTCCCACATTCAGCGCATTGATATGGCTTCTCCCCTGTGTGGGTCCTGTGATGGGAACGCAGAGCTCCACCCTTACTGAAGCTCTTTCCACATTCCATGCATTGGTGTGGCTTTTCCCCTGTGTGGGTCTTCTGATGGGAATGCAGATTTGACTTCTGAATGAATCTCTTTCCACATTCCATGCATTGATGTGGCTTTTCCCCTGTGTGGGTCTTCTGATGGGAACGCAGAGCTCCACCCTGACTGAAGCTCTTTCCACATTCCATGCATTCATATGGCTTGTCCCCTGTGTGGGTCTTTAGGTGTGAATGCAGAGCTCCGCTCTGACGGAAGCTCCTTCCACATTCCTTGCATCGATATGGCTTCTCCCCTGTGTGGGTCATTTGATGCAAATGCAGATGTGCATTCTGACTGAAGCTCTTTCCACATTCCATGCATTGATATGGCTTCTCCCCTGTGTGGGTCCTTTGATGGGAATGCAGACTGTCACTCCGGCTGAAGCTCCTTCCACATTCCATGCATTCATATGGCTTCTCTCCTGTGTGAGTTCGTTGATGTTTAGTAAGAGAACTTCTCCCCATGAAACATTTCCCACAGTCTGTACACTCATGTAGCTTCTCCTCTGTGTGTGATGTGGAACTGGGAGTAAGATTTTCCATTCTTTTGAATTTATGCTTCCAATATTATGCCAGAGGTTCACAGATATGGACTCCTGAACCGCACAAAATTTCCTCTTCTCAGTCTTAGTGTTACTGTACTCTTCTTACCTCTTTCTCAAGCCCCTTTCTTTACTCCTTGATTACAAAAGTATGTAGCTTGAAATATATTTTCTCCTATTTATTTCTTGTTTTTCTTAGGTCTGTGTACCTTCAGGTCCTTTCAGAGTTAGGGCATTCCTAGGGCAAAGCTCTCACAAGGTTTGTTCATAGACTAACTGCAAAAGAATTGAGAGTAAACTCATCAGAATCTGAATAGAGAAATATTTCATTGGTCATGAAGAACAATAGTCTAGTGGTTTGGCAAACGCAATGTGTTAAGAGTGTACTCCAACCTTTCTAAAGGAAGAGATCTTACAATATGGTCAGCACAAAATAGGACTAGAATCATAGAATCATAGAGTTGGAAGAGACCGCATGCGCCATCCGGTCCAACCCCATTCTGCCAAGAAGCAGGAAAATCACATTCAAAGTACCTCTGACAGATGGCCATCCAGCCTCTGCATAGAAGCCTCCAAAAAGGAGTAAGGCTGCAAACGCATTTCCTGTCTAGATCACCAGCTTCCTAACATCCCAACACAGCTCTTGAGTGACCACCTGTACAGACAGACTTATCCCAAGGAATCAGTTTTGGAAGGAAAATACTTGATAGCCTTGTGTGGATTTCTCCCAACTCAAGAAAAAGACCCAGGCTGGTCACAGAATACTATTTGAGAACACAAAAATGCTGGACCATTCTAACAACTATCATGTCAGACTACACAGAGAAGCCATTGAAATCCACAAGCATGTGGACAACTTCAACAGAAAGGAAGAAACCATGAAAATGAACAAAATCTGGCTACCAGTATTAAAAAACTCAAGAATCAGAACAGTAAATAAAAAGCAATACTCTAAAAACAGAGGATTTCCAGACATGAATCAACCTAGGGCAGTTAACGACTCTAAACAAAGGATGCCCCAGAGGCAGGAAGAAGACAGCAGATAAGCTTTTCAATGCTAATTAAAGTGATTAACTACACACATTCACACTGACCTCTCTCACCCTAGACTTTCCACAGATATATATTTACCTCTTTGCTTAGTTTTCTCCATACCTCACAACCTCTGAGGATGCCTGCCATAGATGTGGGCGAAACGTCAGGAGAGAATGCTTCTGGAACATGGCCACACAGCCCGAAAGACACACAACAACCCTGTGATCCTGGCCATGAAAGCCTTCGACAACACATAGTTTTGCAACTGTTCAGTAACGTGCCTCAAACAAGAAGAGAAGTTATTGTGACATTAAGCTTGTGCCTGAATAAACTTGTTGTTGTCTTCTCAAACATCTCAGTCTCTGTCATACATACACACATCAAGAATAAACAAGAAGAAAGAAGAAAAATAAAAGTCTCCTCTCTAAGTAGCTATTGGCTACGTATTCCTATAGTGGTGGCAAGAATTGATGATCCCTTTTGTAATTTGGTGGCAGCATTATAAAACCTCTATAATTTGGTGGCAGCTTTTAAATAAAAACATCTTTAATAACTGGTGGCAGCGGATATAGTTATATATATATATAATATAATTAATTAATAAAAACAACCTCCACCTCCACATCTCCACAAATTGGTGGCAGCGGTGGGATTGAAAGGTAATCCCCCCTGCATGAGATCTCTACAAATTGGTGGCAGCGGTGGGATTTAAAAAGTTTTCCCCCCTGCCTGAGTTCTTTACAGTACCGTCTTTAGTGAGGAGGTAATAAAAGCACCCTTCAGGACATCGATCGGAGGAAAGCTCTCCAGCATGGAAGATGGAATAACAGCAACCCCTCCCCCCTCCATGGCCAGAGTTGAGCACAGCATCCAAGATGCCGGAAATAAGATGGGGGGGAAACTGCCTTTACCTCTGTTTATGTTGTCTGCCCTTGTTAATTGTATAATCAGCATTGAATGTTTGCCGTATGTGTGTTCTGTAAGAAGCTCTGAGTTCCCTTTGGGGTGGGAAGGGAGGGGTATAAATACTGCAAATAAATAAATAAATAAATAAATAAATAAGTGAAGATCACCATAGGTCGCAAAGTTTCATTGACAGATTGCAGTCTCAAAAAAACTATACCACGAAGGTATGGAAGCAGAGGCAGAACAAACCAAAGAGAAAAACAAAGACAAATGCAAAATTATACACTCAGACCACAAAGACAGGGATAGGTACCGTAGAGTCTCACTTATTCAAGCTTCACTTATCCAAGGTTCTGTATTATCCAAAGCAGTCTGCCTTTTAGTAGTCAATGTTTTTGTAGTAAATGTTGCAATGTTTTTGGTGCTAAATTCGTATATACAGTAATTACTACATAACATTACTGTGTATTGAACTGCTATTTCTGTCAATTTGTTTATAACATGATGTTTTGGTGCTTAATTTGTAAAATCATAATGTAATTTTAAGTGTAATAGGTTTTTTTCTTAATCCCCCTTATTATCCAACATTTTCGCTTATCCAAGGTTCTGCTGACCCGTTTATCTTGGATAAGTGAGACTCGACTGTATGTAGAAGCACAGGGTGGAGGGCAGTTGGCCTAGCAGTAGTACATAAACAAGAGGAGTGTAGAGGAGACTGACCGATGGACCTCCAGGGTGGGTGGGAATCCTGATGCCCTCCCGCTGTTTCCACCTCCCATCAAGAGGAAGGGAGAGAAAGCCACACAGGGGATAATGGGGGTTCCAGACCCGCAAGCAACATGGGGAGGGAGACACGATTCCTGCCCATTTCTGCTCAATTTAGCTCATTTTAGAACAGGCATTGACAAATCAAGGTCTGGAGAACAAGCCCTATGAGGAGCGGCTTAAAGAACTGGGCATGTTTAGCCTGCAGAAGAGAAGGCTGAGAGGCGACATGATGAGAGCCATGTACAAATACGTGATGGGAAGTCCTAGGGAGGAGGGAGGGAGCTTGTTTTCTGCTGCCCTGCAGACTAGGACGCAAGGGAACAACGGCTTCAAATTAGGCAAAATTAGGCAAGCTTCCACTCTGGAAGTCTTCAGGAAGAGCCTGAAAACCTGGCTCTTCTTCACTCAGGCTTCTGAATAAGTACCGCCTATTGAAATCAGGCAAGCCCCCACTCTTTTAGCCTTTAGGAAAGATTTAAAAACATGGCTCTTCCGGTGTGCTTTCGGAGAGTAACTGTTACACACTTTTTTGTTACTCCCCCCATCATCTATCCTCTAGACCAGGGGTCCCCAAACTAAGGCCCGGGGGCCGGATGCGGCCCTCCGAGGTCATTTACCTGGCCCCCGCTCTCAGTTTTATAATATATTGTATATACATATAATATTGATAATAATATTATAATGTAATACAATATAACACTAATAATAATACCATATAATAATATTAATTATATATTCTATATTACATATAATATTACTAATAATATTACAGTATAGTGGTATAGTTCAATATAGTAATATATAATGCTAATATTGTGCTAGGCTAATAATATAATATATTGTATGTACATATAATTTGTAAGCCACTCTGAGTCCCTTTTGGGGTGAGAAGGGTGTGATACAAATGTAGTAAATAAATGCAGTAAATAATAAATAAATTTTAGACTTAGGCTCACCCAAAGTCTGAAATGACTTGAAAGCACACAACAACAACAACAACAACAACCCTAATTAACTTGACTATCTCATTGGCCAGAAGCAGGACCACATTCCTATTGAAATCCTGATAAATGTATGTTGGTTAAAATTGTTTTTATTTTTAAATATTGTATTGTTCTTTCATTGTTCTTCTTCTTCTTCTTCTTCTTCTTCTTCTTCTTCTTCTTCTTCTTGTTGTTGTTTTTGCACTACAAATAAGACCTATGCAGTGTACATCGGAATTTGTATTTTTTTCAAATGATAATCCGGCCCCTCAACAGTCTGAAGGATTGTGGACCGGCCCTCGGCTTAAAAAGTTTGAGGACCCCTGCTCTAGACTGTTTTTCTATCTTATGTCTCTGTTCCCCCTGGTTTTATTCTTATCTTTTTCTCACCCCAAGTTTTAACTGAGTGTTCATGCGGCCCGCCCTGTTATATTGCTTTTTTGATTTTGTGTTGTACTGTACATGATTATTTATTGTATTGTTGTAATTGTATTATGATATGTTGTTTTTATATTCTGTTATATTGTATTGTTCTGGGCATGGCCCCATGTAAGCCGCCCCGAGTCCCCGTTGGGGAGATGGTGGCGGGGTATAAATAAAGTTTTATTATTATTATTATTTGCAATGATAAACTTCCCATACTAGTCTTAGAGTTCACCCCCCTTTTAAGGTTTCTCCCCCATGATCTCATAGCACTTTAACTTCCACCATGTTTACAAGTCTTACTTAGTACACGTTTGCCCAGTCCATTTTTATGATTCTATTTCTGTATTTTAACCTGTGTTTTATTAATGGTTGTCATTTATTTATTTAAATTTTCATTTGCGTTGTTGTTCGGTTCCTGATGTTATTGTACTTTTGTTCTACATTTGTAAGCTGCCCCAAGTCTCCACGGGGAGATGGAGGCGGGATATAAGAATAAAATTATTATTATTATTATTATTATTTAAACTACAGGAAAGGAGATTCCACCTGAACATCAGGAAGAACTTCCTCACTGTGAGAAGGGCTGTTCGGCAGTGGAACTCTCTCCCCCGGACTGTGGTGGAGGCTCCTTCTTTGGAGGCTTTTAAGCAGAGGCTGGATGGCCATCTGCCGGGGGTGCTTTGAATGCGATTTCCTGCTTCTTGGCAGGGGGTTGGACTAGATGGCCCATGTGGTCTCTTCCAACTCTACTATTCTATGATTCAGAGAAAGGTAAAAAGGACAGGAAAACATTTAAAAAATTTAAACAAAGTACATTTGGGTTCAGGAGACAATATTGTGTCCGAAACTAAAACAATGTGCTAAAGACAGTGTTTGTGCTCTGGCGAAAGGGGCAGGAGGGAGGCCATCAACTTCACTCCCACCTCTTCCCCAGGAGTTCATTAACAGGGGTTTTAATGGGGATCACCTGCTAGCTGGGCTGAGACTGTCACCTGGGTCGTGCCAGGTTTGTTTCCTAAGCAGCACGTTGCATAGCTTGCACCACTAAACCAATGCTCCCCAATTAACCGCAGAGTTTATGGATCACATTCACAAGGACCATGGCATCCCTCTTACAATAATTACAGATCGTGGGGCCCAATTTGCCTGAATTTTGTTGAGGACTCTTAAGCCCATGGGGAATGCAGCCAGCTAGGAATCCTGCTTGTTGCCCTCAAACTTACTGGCCCAACAGAAAGTGTCAAGCGGGGGCTTAAAAAAAAAGCCCAATACAGTCATATAAAATCATAAAATCAACAGTTAAGACATCAAGCAACACATTTAAAAACAAATTAAACAAGTCATAGTTTAAAATAGGCATAATTAAAATATTAAACAATCATCCAAGGCTTTAAAAAGTCCAATATAGGACCACAGTCTGGGCGACGGTCAAACTGATGAAGGGAGTGTCTTACAGAATAGAACATACATCAAATAGAGATGACAAGCAGGGAAGATAAGTCTGGGATGGAAATCAAACTATAAAGTGACAGGGCAAGTTTCAATGTGGATATGGGCCAGGTTATAACGGACTTGTCTACTCAAAAGCACAACGGAACAGCCATGCTTTGAATTGCTTCCGGAAGACAGTGAGGGTTGTTGCTAACCTAATCTCCCTGGGGAGGGAATTCCAGAGCCGGGATGGGGGCCACCGCAGAGAAGACCCCCCCCTCTCTCTCCCGCGTCCCCACCAACCGCATTTGCGAAGGAGGGAGGGAGCAAGAGAAGAACCTCCCTGGAAGATCTTAGAGATCGCACAGGTTCGCAGGGGAAGATGCGGCCACGAAGATAGGCCGGTCCCGAACCGTTTAAGGCTTTATAGGTAAGCACCTGCACCTTGAATTGGGACCGAAAACTTAATGGCAGCCAGTGGAGCTGTTTAAACAGAGGAGATGACCTCTCCCTGTAACTGGCTCCAGTTAACAATCTGGCTGTTGATCTCTGAACTAGTTGTAGTTTCCGAGCCGTCTTCAAAGGCAGCCCCACGTAGAGTGTGTTACAGTAATCCATTCTAGAGGTAACTAAGGCATGGACCACCCTGGTCAAGCCAGACTTCTCGAGATACGGTCACAGCTGGCACACAAGCTTTAATTGTGCAAAGGCCCTCCCGGCCACCGCTGACTCCTGAGCATCAAGTGACAGCAATGAGTCCAGGAGGACCCCCAAGCTGCAATGGGCCTGCGCCTTCAGGGGGAGTGCGACCCCGTCAAGCACAGGTTGCCACTCTATGCCCCGATCAGTCAAGCAGCTCACCAAGAGGACCTCTGTCTTGTCAGGATTAAGTTTCAGCCTGTTAGCCCTCATCCAAGCCATCACAAAGGCCAGGCACTGGTCCAGGATCTGAGGGGCTTCCTTGGAGGTAGGTGGAAAAGAGTAGTAGAGTGTAATCTGCGTAGAGATGGCACCGCACTCCAAAACTCCAGATGATCTCGCCCAGCGATTTCATGTAGATGTTGAATAGCATAGGAGATAGAATAGAACCTTGCGGGACCCCATAGGGCAATGGCCAGGGGTCCGAGCAGGTATCTCCCAGCTTCACCAACTAAGTATGACCCTCTAGGAAGGAGCGGAGCCACTGCAGAGCAGTAATCCCAATACCCATTCCGGAGAGTCGACCCAGAAGGAAACGATGGTCGAAGGTATTGAAAGCTGCTGAGATGTCCAAGAGAGACAACAGGGACACACTCCCCCTGTCCACCAAGGCGACCAAAGCTGTCTTGGTGCCGTGACCAGGCCTGAAGCCAGACTGAGATGGATCTACATAGCTGGTCTCGTCAAAGAAGCCCTGGAGCTGTGTGGCAACCACCTGCTCCAGAACCTTGCCCAGAAAATGGAGATTGGAGATTGGGAAGTAGTTGTTTAAAACCATAGGATCAAGTAAGCCCTTCAGGCCTTACTATTGCCTGTTTAAGGCACGATCGAAAATGTCTCTGATCAAATGAAGCATTAATGATTCCAGTGAACCAATCTACCAATCCCACACTGGCGAGTTTAATAAGCCAGGAAGGGCAAGGGTCCAGAGTGCAAGTGGTCACCCTCACAGCCCCAAAGACCCCCCCCCCCCCCCGATATCGGGCTGAACCAGCTGAAACAAATCCATCAAAACCAGACAATCAGATGCCTTGGTTACCTCATTTGGTACTGTGACTAAACTAGTGTCTAAGTCGGAGTGTGATTTTGTCTGCAAAATGATGTGCAAAATCGCATCATCGGGTTGCTGGATGCTTGGAGACCCCCTCCCCCTCGTGAGGATGGAGAAGCTCCCCGACCACCCAAATCAACTCAGCAGGTCTATTTGTTGCAGTCGAGAAAGCTTTTCTGGCTGCCTTCATGGCCGTGGAGTAGGCCCTAAGGGAGGCTCCAGCCTGTGTTCGGTCAGGCACACTACGAGCCGTCCGCCAGCAGCACTCCAGCCTTCCTCTCGTCCTCCTCATCCCCGCCCGCTCCTCAGAGAACCAAGGAGCCGGCTTGAGCCTGGAAGACGAGAGGGGACGGTCAGGGGCGATCGTGTCCACAGCCCTGGCCGTCTCAGTGTTACGGAGCTCGACCAGGGCAGCGACAGGATCGTCAGCCTTCATGACGGTAACTCCCAAGAGCCGTCAGGAGTCCATCAGGATCCATAAGCCTCCTGGGGTGGACCATTTTAATGGGTCCTCCACTCCCACGGGGGTTTTAGGCCACGGTTGGTCTAAAACTGACCAGGTGACGATCGGTCCATGACAATGGAGGAATATTTTGCTCTTCCACACCAACCACATTCCTGTCCGCAGTCAAAACTAGGTCCAATGTGTGCCCAGCCTGATGAGTGGGGCCTGGTATCACCTGGGACAGCCCCGTGGTCGTCATGGCAACCATGAAGTCCTGAGCTGCTCCGGAAAAGGTGGATTCTGCACGGATACCGAAGTCACCCGGCACCACAAGCTTCTGGGGCTCCAAGATCCGGGCAGAAGCCACCTCAGCTGGCTCTGGCAGGGTGGTCGGTACACAAGCAGAACCCCCAAACTGTCCTGGCCACCCTCTTTCAGGTGGGATGATAAGAACATCAAAACACCAGGGCAATGTCCCCTGGGCAACGTCCTTGCAGATGGCCAATTCTCTCACAGCAGAAGCGACTCACGTTGCTCCTGACACGAAAAGGTCTAAGAGGGAGCCATGAAGAGAGGTCCATCTTGTCTCTTTGCATCAGCTGGAGGGCCCCCCCCCCACAATAACATGCTAGGCTAGTCTATATATATAAAAGAGTGATGGAATCCTGGCGACCGCCAAAACAACAAAACTAAACACCCCACAAACTCGAAAATTGACAACACAACCTATCATCCACGCCTCTAGGTTGATACAACAAAAAGAAAAGAAAAATAAAGTCCTAATTAGAGGGAGAGGAATAATTGTTTTTATCCAATTGCTGCCAGTTAGAAGGCTAAGCTCCGCCCACTTGGTCTCCTAGCAACCCACTCACCCAGGGGACAGGCAGAGTTAGGCCTCACTTAGGCCTCACTTAGGCCTCTTCCACACTGCCTATAAAATACAGATTATCAGATTTTAACTGGATTAGATGGCAGTGTAGACTCAAGGCCCTTCCACACAGCTATATAACCCATATAATCTTATATTATCTGCTTTAACTGGATTATCTGGACTCCACACCTTTACCCTTTACCTTAACTACCACCAATTCCTCAATACTTTATTTCCCATACCAACATACTTCGCCACAGCAACGCATGGCCGGGCACAGCTAGTTTTATATATATGCATATATATGTGTGTGTGTGTGTTTATATACACACATATACACAATATATTTACAGTAATATATAATAATTATAACATATTGTATATACAGTAGAGTCTCGCTTATCCAACGTAAACGGGCCAGCAGAACGATGGATAAGCGAATATGTTGGATAATAAGGAGAGATTAAGGAGAAGCCTATTAAACACCAAATTAGGTTATGATTTTACAAATTAAACACCAAAACATCATGTTATAAAATAAATTTGACAGAAAAAGTAGTTCGATACGCAGTAATGCTATGTAGTAATTACTGTATTTACGAATTTAGCATCAAAATATCACGATGTATTGAAAACATTGACTACAAAAATGCGTTGGATAATCCAGAACGTTGGATAAGTGAATGCTGGATAAGTGAGACTCTACTGTACATCTAACATTCATAATATTATATTGTAATACGATATAATACTAATAATACGATATAATAATATTAATTATATATTCTATTTTACATGTAATATGACTAATAATATTACAATATAATATTGTGTGTAAATTTAATCTGAAAACCGCTCTGAGTCCCCTTCGGGGTGAGAAGGGCGGCATATAAATGCAGCAAATGAATACATAAATAAATAAGTCTAAAGCTGAAGGCGGGGGGGGGGGGGGGGGGGCAGGTAAATGACCTCGGAGGGCCACATCCGGGGCCCGGGCCTGCTTTAGAGGGGGGAGGGAGGGGGGGCTCGGTGGAGAGGGGGCGGGGCGGGGAGACACGCCCACTGGGGGACACGCCCAGGACCAGGCCCGCAGAGGGAGGGGCGCCACCAAGAGGCCAGGGAAGGGCCAGGCCCCGCCCCCTTAGGCCCCGCCCCCTCCTTCAGGCCCGAGGGAGGGAGGGAGGGAGGGAGGGGGCTCGGTGGGCCCAGAATGAGGCCTGGGCGGAGAGCGGGGCACCCGGGGGGGGGGGGGGCTGGCGGGCACTGAGGCGCCCCCTCCTCCCCGAAGAGACAGACAGACAGACAGACCTCTCTCGCCTTCCTCCTCCTCCTCCTCCGTGGCGCCGCCTCGCCGCCTCAACAAGATGGCAGCGCCTCAACAAGATGGCGGCAGGAAGTAGCTCCTCCCCTTGCTCCTCCCCCGGAGCAGCCTTCGCCCTCCCATTGGCCGGCCGCCGCTCTCGGGCCTTGATTGACGCCTTGCAAGGAGGGGCCGGGAGGGAGGCCTGTGAGGAGGGCGGCGAGAGAGAGAGAGAGAGAGAGGGGGGGGGAGGCCCCGCCTCTTCTTGGGAGGGAGGGAGTGACGTCACCGCAGGCCCCGCCCCCTCCCATTGGGGAGTGAGCAAGAGGGGCGACGGAGGCCGAGAAGGAAGGGAGGAAGGAAGGAAGGAAGGGAAGAAGGAGGGGGGCGTCGTCGTGGTCGAGGCAGAAGCCGGCGGGGCTCGGGTCGGGGGCGCTCCTGAGGGAAACAGGTAGGAAGCCCCGCCGCCCGCCCGCCCGCCCGGGCTGCGCCCCCCCTCCTTCCCTGGCCAGGGCCTCCGTCACCCCCAGGTTGTCCTCCGGGCACAAGGCTGGGCTGACCCCCCCCCCGCCCCCCCCCGCCCCGCCCCCGTCCTTATAATATAACTAGCTTGGGGTTATTTGGAAAAGGCTAATTTGTCTTTCATCATCATCATCATCATTTAATTACTTATTAATCGCCCTCCATCCACGATGCTCTAGGCGATTTACAAGATAAAATGGTAAAGGATAAAAATACATATATACAAATATTAATAAGATTAACATAGATTAACCTAGATCTTCCAGTGAGGCCCTGCTCTCGGTCCCGCCGCCGTCACAGGTGCCTTTGGCTGGGACGAGGGACAGGGCTTTTTCGGCGGTGGCTCCGCGGCTGTGGAACTCCTTGCCAAGGGAGATTAGGGAGGCCCCTCACTCATATGTCTTTTAGGAAGCAGCTGAAGACCTGGATGTGGGACCAAGCTTTTGGCCCATCCTAACATACGGTTGATATAATCTGATGCATTTATTGGATTAATGTGAAATTGAATACAGACTGGCTCTGACTTTTGGCCCAATGCTACTGGCCCTGTTGTAATGGTCACACAGTGTTTTACTGTTTTAAATGGGGTATGATATTGGTTTTTAAGTGTGTTTTTATGATTGGTTGTTTTACTATATTTTGTATTATATGTGGCATTAATCTTGCCATTATGTAAGACCGCTCTGGGTCCCCCGAGGGGAGAAGTGCGGTATATAAATTAAATTAATTAATTAATTAATTAAAAGCTCTAGTAAAGAGCCATTTCTTGAGTGCTAGGGTAAAAGGCCCCAACCCACGCATGGCTCTCATATAGGGCAGCAAGGCATCCCATAAGGCAGGGGCAGAAACAGAAAAAGCTCTGCGCCTGGTCCTTTCCAAGTGCACTTCTCTAGGACCCGGTACATAAAGTAAGTCTCGTTGGGATGGTCGTTGCGACCTCCGATGATGGGAGAAGGAGAGACGGTCCCTAAGATACGATGGGCCCTGGCCGTAAAGAGTTTTAAAGGTCAGAACGAGTATCTTATATAGACCACGGTAATCAGTTGGAAGCCAATGCAGATGCTGCAGCACTGGTGTTTTGTGGCATTTCATGGGTGTTCTTGTGAGTAGCCTGGCTGCCGCATTCTAAACAATACGGAGCTTTCGGGTCGTGGACATCGGAAGGCCAACATACAGGGCGTTGCAATAGTCCAGCCTAGACTTGACCGTGGCCTGGATGACCGTTGCCAGAGCCTCATCAGATAGATAGGGTGCCAGTTGCCTCGCTTGTTGTAGGTGGGAAAAGGCCTGTTTGCTGGCAGCAGCGACCTGAGCTTCCATTGTCAGCTGCGAATCTAAAACGACACCCAGGCTCTTAACGGTGGGCGGAGGAGATAGGGCAGCACCATCGAAGGTGGGTAGCAAGTGGGTCAGACCAGTTGAGCGGCCATGCCAGAGAATCTCGGTCTTCGCCGGGTTCACCTTCAGTCTCCTAGCACGTAGCCAGTTCGACAGAGCCTCCAGACAGAAGGTGAAATGGTCTGGTACTGACGTTGCTCCAGGCTCCAAGCGCAGAAGGAGTTGGGTGTCGTCCGCATATTGATAGCAGTCTAGGCCGAAACTCCGAACCAAGCTAGCAAGGGGTCTAACGTAGATGTTGAAGAGAAGAGGGGAGAGAATGGCACCTTGGGGTACCCCACATAGGAGGGGAGATCTGTCGGAGACTTGATCCATATACTCCACGCATTGGCCCCGGTTTCGCAGAAATGAGTTGAACCAATTGAGGGCCTGACCGCGAACTCCGGACATGGCGAGACGGTGAATCATTAGATCGTAGTCAACGGTGTCAAACGCTGCGGTAAGGTCGAGAAGTACCAGTAGCGCTGATCCGCCGCTCTCAGACTGGCGACGAAGTTCATCTGTAATGGCAACCAGGACTGTCTCCGTCCCATGGCCAGGGCGGAAGCCTGACTGGAAAGGGTCCAGGCCGGCTGTATCATCCAGAAATTGTTGCAATTGTCCCAGCACAGCCCGCTCTATCATCTTACCCAAGAATGGGAGGTTAGAATGTTAGGTATTCTCAGTTTGGAGTGGGTGAACTACAATTCCCAGAATCGTGGGTCAATCTTCCCCAAACCCTGCCAGTATTCACAGTTGGCCATTGTGGGTCTGTGCACCAAGTGTGGTCCAGATCTGTCGTTGGCTGGTCATCGCCCGGCCGCAGTGCTCTCTGGATGGGGTGAACTGGGACAACTCCCAGATTCCTGGGGCAATTGCCCTGAAACATCTATCAGTATCCACAGCAGGCAATGTTCAGTCTGTGTGCCAAGTTTGGTCCAGATCCGTCATTGGCTGGGTTCAGTGGATGCAGGTGAACTACAACTCCCAAAATCAAGGCCCACTCCCACAAACCCTTGCAGTATGTTCAGTTGGTCATGAGGCTTCTCTGAGGCTTCAAACTACAGGAAAGGAGATTCCACCTGAACATCAGGAAGAACTTCCTCACTGTGAGAAGGGCTGTTCGGCAGTGGAACTCTCTCCCCCGACTGTGGTGGAGGCTCCTTCTTTGGAGGCTTTTAAGCAGAGGCTGATGGCCATCTGTCGGGGGTGCTTTGAATGCGATTTCCTGCTTCTTGGCAGAATGGGGTTGGACTGGATGGCCCATGAGGTCTCTTCCAACTCTATGATTCTATGCAAAGTTTGGTCCCGGTCCATTGTCGGTGCGGATCACTGTTTCTCTGGATGCAGGTGAACTATAACTCCCTTTTCCCCAAACTTGTCAAATATGCTCTTTTGGTTATTTATTTATTTATTTATTTGCAGTATTTATTTTCCGCCCTTCTTTCTCACCCCGAAGGGGACTCGGGGCGGATCACATTATATACATATAGGGCAAACATTCAATGCCCATCTACACATAGAACCGAGACAGAGACAGACAGATACAGAGGCAATTTAACCTTCTCCTGAGGGGATGTTCGATTCTGGCCACAGGGGGGAGCAGCTGCTTCATCCACTCTGACAGCACTTCCTCATTCCAAGTCGTAAATTAGTTAAACTTGCCTCCCCACTTTTTTATAAGTGGTACCTTATTTCCTTCTTGATAGATGCAACTATCTTTTGGGTTGCTAGGTCAGCAACGAGCAGAGGCTATTTTTTATTTTTAATTGATGGGTGCTCACCCCGCCACGGGCTGGCCTTGAACTCATGACCTCATGGCCAGAGTGATTTATTGCAGCAGGCTGCTCAACAGCCTGCGCCACAGCCCGGCCCCGGTTATATGGGGGCTCTGTGTGTCAAGTGTGGTCCTGGTCCATCATTGGAGGGTTTCGGAGTGCTCATTCATTGCGGGTGAACTATAAATCCCAGTACCTACTACTCCCAAATGTCCAGGCCAATTCCCCTCCAAACCCACCAGTATTCAAATCTGGGCATATCGGGGATGCAGTGCAAGTTTGGCCGAGAGCCATCATGGTTTGAGTTCATAGTGTTCTGGGTGTAGGTGAACTACAACTCCGCTAAATTCCCCAGTAGGAGTCGCAATGCTCTGACTTGATGCAGGGTGAACTACAACTTCAACCCCCCAAACTCCTCCAGTAAGTTTAGTTGTTGCTCAGTTCTGCTGTTTGTTATGTATGCTGACAGATTTGGAAGGGAAGGGAAGGGAAGGAGGCGGGGTCATGCAAATTCTACACCATCCTCCCAGTATAAGGATGGGACTGCTCGCTCGCACCCACCACCCGTCCTTATGCCGGGAGGAGATCGAGATGCGTGGTGACTGAGAGTGCGCCAGGGAGCTCTCCGCTGCTAGGGAACGCGAGGAGGGCCCGAGGGAAGCCCTGCGGTTAGACCAGGCGTAGTTTGCCCGTTCCTGGTCTGAGAGCAGAACAACGTTGACAGAACAACCTTGGCGCTTTGACACAAAGAATGCCACGGGACATACGGCCACACAGATTCCATGCCCGGTTGCTGATACCATAAGTTTCCGGTCCCAAATCAAGGTGCTGGTGATCACCTATAAAGCCCTAAACGGTGTGGGTCCGGCTTATCCTTGCAGTCCTATTTCCTACTGCAAACCTTGAGATCTGCCGGGAAGGCCCTCCTCTCGCTCTGGCATTTCTTAGCTCTATTTACTTGAGGCAGTGGGTGGGGCTGCAGATCATGTGACTGGTTCAGTGACAAACTAGCACTTTGGCCCAGGTTTTTCTAGATTTTATCCAAGATTTTATCCTTTGTCCTTGAATGTGATTTTTATGATTTGTTTTTATTGTTATTTGATCTGTTTTATTGCTTTGTTTTATTGTTGTGGACTGGGCTTGGCCCCCATGTAAGCCGCCCCGAGTCCCTTCGGGGATATGGGGCGGGGTATAAAAATAAAATAATTGTTATTATTTATTCAGTGACAGTTCAGCAGGCAGTTTAGAAGGATGACAGTTGAGGCTTGAGTCTGTTTGAATACAGAAGCCAGCGTTAGAAGTCAGTTGAGGCTTGAGTTCCTTGGAAGCAAAGTGTTATAAAAGAGAGCTGTATAAAGTAATATAGTTTTGAAGAGGCTGTTGAAGACACAAACTGAAATGTTATTTAAAGCTTAACCTGACAAGAAATGTACCTGTATATTTAACTGCATGAAGTTGTGAGTAAAACAAACATGTTACTTTAAAGAAGTCTACTTGAATCTTTGTCAGTTGAAAGTGTGGAATAGGAAAAAGACATTTACGTGCTCAGTGATCTTCCATTACTCGATAAACGCAAGTAGCACCTCTGAAACTCTGCTCCCCAATAGGTTATGATCCTAACAGGTCATAATCCAATAGTCCAATACCTTTCTACAAACCAGGACGGGCACTAAGATCCACCGGGGTGCCCTACTCTCAGTCCCACCACCACCTCAAATACAGTTGGTGAGGACAAGAGAGAGGGCCTTCTCCGTGGTGGCCTCCCTCCCAAGAGAAATGAGGCCAGCCCCCACCTTGGCCGCATTCCAGAATGATCTGAAAACCTGATCATTCCAATGTGCGTTTGACTAATTCGGCACAATTGGACGGAGCCCTTTTGCCTCCACCTATACCCAGCCACTGCACTTCATTACTGGCCCATCTTATTAGTGACCTTGCAATACATTGCACATGTATAATTGATTGCCTTGCCTCCAATATTTTAACATGCTCACTGCACCTGGATATTGGTTATCGGTTGTGAGTATGTTTTTATTGTATTTGATATGCTTTATTATTTTATATGTTTTAAATGTATCTACGTTGTTGTATTTTATTGTGTACTAGCTGTGCCCGGCCACGCGTTGCTGTGGCTTTTTGGATTTGTTTGTTGGCCAGGTGGATTAGCAGTGAATAGACTTGCAGCTGCAAAGTATGGCCATTTTCTTCCTATTGTAACCCTAGTTTGGTGAGCTGGAATACACTGAATAGTCTTGGTGTGGCAGGTATACATGCTGTTATTAGTCACCTTGATCAGTGTCAGGCTTACTTCAAAGGACCAGTCTGAACGCAGATCAAAGACAGCTGCTCTCAAACACAATCTTTATTGAAGAATACATGACTTTGGAAAAGTCGAGAATGACCTAATGTTTACATACATCTAATTTTATCACTTCTGATGCAACGTAATATCACACGCAAATATCATCATCAAACCCCACCTTCTGGATCACATTTCCACCAAGGTTTCTATCCCCCCCACACTACAGCAATTATAATTGTTTATACTTTCACCCCTGAGTTCCCAGGCTCATTTTATCTTCTCCCGCCAGGTGCTCGCATGTTTATGTTATGAAGTCAGATTCAGGGCTTGGAAATTCAGCCCTGGGATCTGGCTGCATGACATGGCGCCCCCGTTTTCTTCGTCCTCCTCTTCGGTTCTTCTTTCACCATAGTCCTGAAACAAATCAAACAATAACTCTATGGGTCCATTTTGTCTAAAGTCCCCATATATTTTTTCAGCAAGCTGCGATGGAAGACTGGGTGTATTTTCCCTAAACTTTTTGGCAATGCCAATTGGAAAGTCACTTCATTGATAACCCCCTGTATTCTGAATGGTCCAATATATTTGGGGCCCAGTTTTCTTGAAGGTAACCCCAATTTGATGTTTTGGGTACTTAACCACACTAGATCTCCTTTATCTAATTTATCGCCTTCCACCCTTTTTCTGTCTGCGAACGTTTTATACTTTTTGTGTGCTTCTTTTAACGATGCAGTCACTTGATTCCAACATTCCATCATTTGCGTTTTCCATTTCCCTGCCTCTGTTCCTTCATTTTCTGTCCACCTCGGCAATTGGGGTAAAGGTTGTATTTCATACCCGTAAACTACTTCAAAGGGGGTTTTGTTTGTTGCTGAATGTATAGTTGAATTAAAGGCTAGTTCCGCAAACGCCAACCACCTAGACCAGTCATTTTGTCTCATGTTAGAGTACATTCGAAGGAACTGCCCAAGCGTTTGCTGAGTACGTTCTACCGCCCCGTTTGTCATGGGGTGAAAAGCAGAACTTAAACTCCTTTCTGCTCCTAGCATTTCCAAGAATTTTTCCCAAAATTTTGCTGTGAATTGTACTCCTCTGTCACTGACTACTCTACTTGGACATCCATGTAATTTGTAAATATGGTTTATGTACAATTCAGCTAGTTTCTCAGCCGATGGTAGCTTCGTCAGTGCTATAAAGTGGGCCTGTTTGGAAAACAGGTCTAATACTGTCCAAATATAACGATGTCCTTTGCTGACTGGCAGTTCTCCCACAAAGTCCATAGCTACACATTCCCAAGGCCTGGTAGGTTCCGCTACTGTCTGTAACAATCCCATAGGCTTCCCTCCTCCCGATTTATTTCTGGCACAATCATCACATTGGACAACATGATTCTTTATGTCCTTCCTCATTCCTGGCCACCAACAATGTTTTGCTATTGCCTTTGTTGTTTTGGTAATTCCTGTATGACCAGCGCTCTGGTTGTTGTGAAAACGATGCAGAATCTTAATCCTTAATATTGCTGGGATATACAGTTTCTTGTTTACAAACCAAAATCCCCCCTTCTGGTCCCCCTTTTCTGCGTTGGACGCGATCCATTGATCTCCTTTATAAGACTGTTTTAGTTCATTTCCCCAGTTATCTTCCCCGCCGAGTTCGACAAAAGCCGTGTCCTCCTTTTGGGTTTGTGCTCTTGTCCTGACAGCTAAGCCCCATTGTTTGTCAGAGAATATTGTCCCCTCCTTTGCTGTGGTTAGGCCTTCGTGTTGAGGCATGCGTGAAAGAGCATCTGCCAAGACATTCTGTTTCCCTTGAAAAAACTTTAATTGGAAATCGAATCTGCTGAAGTATTGCGCCCATCTGATTTGTTTGGGGGACAATTTTCTAGGAGACTTTAAATACTGGAGATTCTTATGGTCAGACCAAATTTCGAATGGGATTCCGCTTCCTTCGAGGAAGTGTCGCCAGCATTCTAAGGCTTTTAATATGGCTAATGCCTCTTTTTCCCATATTGGCCAACTTTTTTCAGTTTCGCTGAACTTCCGTGACAAATATCCACAGGGTTTTAAGTTCCCATTTTGATCCTTTTGCAATAGCACTGCCCCGTACGCACAGTCTGAGGCATCGCAATGGATTATGAAAGGGCTCCTGATATCAGGGTGTTTTAGGATGGGTCCTTCAGTGAAGCATTCTTTTAAGGTCTCGAATGCCTTTTGGCATTCTGGCGTCCAACTCAGTTTGGCGCCGGGAGCTTTCACTTTTGCTGTCTCCCCTTTCCCTTTTGTTTTTAAAAGTTCTGTAAGGGGTGCGGTTATTTGTGCAAAGCCTTTTATGAAGGGTCTGTAAAAATTTGCAAACCCCAGAAATGATTGTAATTGCCTCCTTGTTTGAGGCACTCCCCATTCTTTCACATCTGCTACTTTAGCTGGATCCATAGCTAACCCTTCTGGAGACATCCGATATCCCAGAAAGTCAATTTGAGTTTTATTAAATTCACATTTGGACAGTTTTGCGTACAGCTTTGCTTCTCTTAGTCTCTGCAAAACTTCCCGGACCAATTTTACGTGCTTTTCCTTATCTTCAGAAATGATCAAGATATCATCAAGGAATATGAACACCCCTCTGTACAATAACGGGTGTAGTATTTCATTTATAAGCTGCATAAAGCAGCCGCTTCCATTTTTTAACCCGAAAGGCAAAATTTCGTATTCAAAATGGCCGAATGCGCAGGAAAATGCGGTTTTCCAAGTATCCTCCGGTTTGATCCTTAATTTATGATACGCTTCAATTAAATCCAGTTTAGTAAATATGCTCCCTTTCTTCAATACGGTAATTAAATCCTTGACTAAGGGCATAGGGTATTTATTGTCCTTGGTAATTGCGTTTAAATTTCGATAATCAATGCACAATCTTAGGGAATTGTCTTTCTTTCTCCTAAATAACACTGGAGCCCCGAGAGGAGAATTAGATGGCTTAATGAAGCCTCGAGCCAGGTTTTTATCAATGTATTTTCTCAATTCCTCCTTCTCTTGCACAGACATGGGATACACTTTTGGTTTTGGTAAGTCTGCTCCTGGGGTTATTTCAATCCCTACTTCTATATTTCTTTTGGGAGGCAATTTACTGGCCTCTTTCTGATTGAAAACATCCGCAAAGTCTCTGTATTCAGGTGGCAATAGCTGTGGGTCTATTTCCCCTGCTTCGTCTTCCTCGTCCTCCTCTTCTGCAATTTTGCTTATCTCCCATTGCATCTGCTGTTCTTTAAATGCTAAGCTTTTTCCTCTCCAATCTACTTCAGGATTTGCTTGTTCGAGCCATGGTATCCCCAATATTACATGGTATGTGGCAATAGGGGCTATCACAAAGGATATTCTTCCTCCCCATTTGCCTATTTTGCATGGAACTCCCCGTAATTCCTTTGTAGATACTTCCCCAGCAGCGACTGATCCATCTAGCTGCGAAAATGCAATTGGGGAGTCAAGTGCCATCTGCTGGCATTTCAGCGCTCCTGCTAATTCTGGGGTTATAATGTTCCTAGAACACCCGCAGTCTACAAACGCCTTGCAGGTGGCCCGATTTTCTAGCCCCGAGAGGCAAATTGGTACTACTATCATGCGTTTGTCCCGACTCACCAATCTTTCCGAAGATTCTGGGGCCTGCACCTCCTCCTCCGCACGCCTCCCGGTTGCTGGCTTGGGCTTTGGGGCTTTTGGCGGCTCCCCCTTCCGGGCCCAGCATTCCGCTGCTCGGTGGCCCGTCTTCCCACATACAAAGCATCCCGGTTTAGGTTTGTTGTCGTCTCCTCTGGAGGGAATCCCCGGCCTCCCTCCGGGTCTTTCTTGCTTCCTCGTTTCTCCTCGACCTCTCGCCACCGGTCTTTGCTGGCCGCTGCTGCTCCTGAAGCGCTTTACTTGTGCCAGGGTAGATTCGACGCGCCCCGCTAGTTGAATCCATCCCTGGAGCGTCTCGGGGTCGTCTCTGTGCGCTGCCCAGCTGAAAATCTCGGGGCGTAGTCCCTCTTTAAATAGTTCCACTTTGGTTACTTCAGACCACTCCGGTACCCTTTCCGCGAGGTGGAGGAATTCCTCTGCGTACTCGGGCACCGTTTTGTCCCTCTGTTTTATTCCTTTCAGCTGGTCTCGAGCCCTCAATTGCTCTAGCCGGTCTCTGAACCGGTTCTCCAGTGCGGCGAGGAAGCGGGGCACTGACCTCAGGCATGGGTCGCGTCTGGCATGCAATTGCACATACCAGCTGGCTGCTCCTCGCTTTAGTGTGTTGCCGATGGCTCGAACCCTGCTTGCTTCGGAGGGAAATGTGTGTGCGTTGTCTTCCATGTATCCTCTAATGCTAATTAGAAAAAAGTTCAGTTCCTCTGATTCCCCTCCGTATTCCAGCTTGAGATCTTCCCTTCTAGGCATCCATTCTGCAGCCCTTTGATATTGTCTGGGCGGCATGGGGAAGGGTTGCATCAGGTTTCCTCGGGTGGCTCCTTGGAACACGCCGCGCCCCACTCCGGTGGTCATTCTGCGCGGCCCCTGGAAGTCTGCCGCCGCTGTTGGCTCTTCCGCCCATCCGCATACTGGCCTAGCTGTAGCCCCCTCATCTCGCCTTTCCTCGTCGTACGGCACATCCTCCTCCTCTTCCTGGACCCCCCGCTCCTCTCCGCCTTCGTCTGCGAATCCACTGGACCCGATCCCTGGCCCCAGTGGCCTTTCCACCCCGACGCCCATTCGGGGGGTTGGGAGCTCTGTTGGAGACGGCGGCCTCAGGGTCCCCAGGGCTCGCTGACGCTCCACTTCTCGCGCCATGCTGTCCCGGAACTGCAGCTCCTGCCAGTATTCCTCATCTCCCTCGTCCCTTGCCGCCACGGGGCTCTGCGTTGACGCCCGCTGGCCCCTCTGGCTCCAATCTCCTTCTTTGCTTGGTTCTCTCTCGGCGCCATATCGGCTGGCCTCCTTCTGGAGATTCTCTTCCAATAATGGCACCAATCTCCCCACGGTTTCCGACAGCCTGGATAAATTAGTTTCCAGGATGGATAACCGCAGGGCCACGGTCTCCGGCATACTTCCTCCAGATCCCCAACTGGTTTCTGCAGCTGCAGAGACGCCTCTTCCGAGCCTGGGAATTCTCTGGGTCACGCCGTTCGGCTTGGGGTACCCCGTAGAGGAAGCTATGGCTTGCAGCGTCTCTTCTCTCTTCGGCCGGGCCCCTTGCAAAGGCCTCTCTGCCTCATTTGGGCTTTGATCTTCTTCCTCGCTCATTATCACTTCACTGCGAATTCCGCAGGAGGGTGAGAAATGGGATTCTCGACTTTAATGTCAGGCTTACTTCAAAGGACCAGTCTGAACGCAGATCAAAGACAGCTGCTCTCAAACACAATCTTTATTGAAGAATACATGACTTTGGAAAAGTCGAGAATGACCTAATGTTTACATACATCTAATTTTATCACTTCTGATGCAACGTAATATCACACGCAAATATCATCATCAAACCCCACCTTCTGGATCACATTTCCACCAAGGTTTCTATCCCCCCCACACTACAGCAATTATAATTGTTTATACTTTCACCCCTGAGTTCCCAGGCTCATTTTATCTTCTCCCGCCAGGTGCTCGCATGTTTATGTTATGAAGTCAGATTCAGGGCTTGGAAATTCAGCCCTGGGATCTGGCTGCATGACAGATCAGCATGTAATGGCCTTGCAGCTTCAAAGCCTGGCTGCCTCCTCCCTGGGGGAATCCTTTGTTTGGAGGTGCTAGCTGGCCCTGATGGAACCCCCTCCCTTCCTGTCCAGGGAGTTGAAGAAGGACCAGCAGAAGACAGGGCTCTGTGGAAGGCGCCTCCCCAGGCTGCTGTAATCAATAGCCATGATATTTAGTAATAATATGAAGGATGGGGGTGGACTACAATTTCCCAAAAATTTTGGGTTAATTCCCCCAAAACTTCCCCAATATTCACAGTTGGCTGTGTTGGGTCTGTGTGCCGAGTTTGGTCGAGATCCATCACTTGCTGG
Source organism: Anolis carolinensis (assembly GCF_035594765.1). Taxonomy (NCBI): domain Eukaryota; kingdom Metazoa; phylum Chordata; class Lepidosauria; order Squamata; family Anolidae; genus Anolis; species Anolis carolinensis. The sequence goes on from NC_085843.1 coordinate 111,327, forward strand.
GTTCAGTGTTCTCTGAATACAGGTGAACTACAATTCCCAGACCCCAAAACCGTGCCAGTCTTCACAGTTGGGCATGTTGAGTCCGTGTGCCAAGTTTGGTCCAGATCTGACGTTGTCTGTCTTCAGTGCTCTCTGGATACAGGTGAAGTATAACTCCTGGATCGCAAATCCAACCCCCTCCAAACCCCGCTAGTATACCAAGTTGGCCGTGTTGGCTCTTGCACTGCATTTCATTGGGTTGTGTTATATGGGTCTACACTGCCTTATTATTATTATTATTATTATTATTATTATTATTATTATTATTATTATATAATGCGGTTTGAACGGCCTTGGACTGCTTTACATGGGTCTATGCTGACCATATAATTCAGTTTGGACTGCATTGGTCTTATATTTGCTTTCAATGGCTGCATTTCAGTATTAATGTCTAGTCCATACAGGGTTATGTGATGGCATACTATGGGGCATAGCATTAATACAAACTCTCAAGCAACCAGAGATGACTCTCAGTTATCTGGCATTGACCACTCCCCAAGGGTGCCAGTTAAATGAGAGTTGACTGTCATAGGATTAATACAAACTCTCAAGCAACCAGAGACGACTCTCAGTTATCTGGCATCGACCACTCCCCACGGGTGCCGGTTAAATGAGAGTCAACTGTCATAGCATTAATACAAACTCTCAAGCAACCAGAGATGACTCTCAGTTATCTGACATCAACTGCTCCCCACGGGTGCCGGTTAAATGAGAGTCGACTGTCACAGCATTAATACAAATTCGCAAGCAACCAGAAACGACTCTCAGTTATCCGACATTGACCGCTCCCCACGGGTGCCGGTTAAATGAGAGTTGACTGTCATAGCATTAATACAACTCTCAAGCAACCAGAGACAACTCTCAGTTATCTGACATCAACCGCTCCCCACGGGTGCCGGTTAAATGAGAGTCGACTGTCATAGTATTAATACATACTCTCAAGCAACCAGAGATGACTCTGTATTATCCGGCATTGACCACTCCCCAAGGGTGCCGGTTAAATGAGTCAACTGACATAGCATTAATACAAACTCTGAAGCAACCAGAGATGAGTCTCTAATGTTCTGACCATTTCTAATTTAAACTAAACAGCGAAACCGAGGCCCTGGGCTGAGTGGGTTGCTAGGAGACCAAGTGGGCGGAGCTTAGCTCTCTAACTGGCAGCTTTTGGATAAAAACAATTATTCCTTTCCCTCTAATTAGGACTTCATTTTTCTTTTCTTTTTCTTGTATCAACCTAGAACCGTGGATGATGGGTTGTGTTGTCAAATTTCGAAGTTGGGGGGCCTATAGTTTTGCTGTTTTGTCCGGTGCCCTGATTCCATCACACTTTTATATAGATAGATTGCTGGGCTTGGTTCCCATGTGAGCTGCCCCGGGTCTCTTCGGGGAGATGGGGCGGGATACTATTATTATTATTATTACAGTAGAGTCTCACTTATCCAATGTAAACGGACCGGCAGAACGTTGGATAAGCGAATATGTTGGATAATAAGGAGAGATTATCTTCCTAGAGAGATCAGGCAGGCCCCTACCCTCCTCTCCTTTCGTAGGAGCTTAAAAGCCTGGCTCTTCCAAAAGGCCTTTGACACCTAATTAGATGTTGGACTGATCCATCCGCCCATTTTATAATAGTCCCCATTTCGAGATGTTGCCAATGCTATTTGCACTTTATTGTCCATTTCTACCGGCACATTCTGTTCTGGATTTTATGAATTAGTCTCCTGTTTTAATATTGTATGTTTTTGTATGCTTCTTGCCAATTTTAATGATTGTTTTATTGCTCTTGATGTTTTACTGGTATAATTGTTTTATAGTCGTGTTACTGATATTGATTGTTTTATTGGGCTAGGCCCCATGTAAGCCGCCTCGAGTCCCTTCGGGGAGATGGGGCGGGGTATAAAAATAAAGTTGTTATTATTATTATTATTATTATTATTATTATTATTATTATTATTATTAAGCAAAAGTCTATTAAACATCAAATTTGGTTATGATTTTACAAATTAAGCACCAAAACATGTTATACAACAAAATTGACAGAAAAAATAGTTCTTATCAATGTCCGCACTGCAGTTCAGCAAGGAGGCAGTTCCTCATTGCAGGCCTTAATCTTAGAATTGTGTCTTCAGCCAAATTAGGCCCCATCCGTACACCTTTCAAACCATAGATCATATTTTTTCATTGTGGCAAAAAGGGCACCACTTTCCCCCACCAGCTCTACTTTTTATGGCCAAGAATAGAGGTGAATGCCCATCTGTCTCCATCTCCTCGCTCATTGAAGGCCATGAAAACCCATTTGAACAGGCACAGTTGTGTAGTGGGACCATTTCTGAGAGCGCGCAGAGGAGGGGACGCGACCCCCATCAGGGCCAGATCCAGCCGGCTGAAACTCCCATCACCCCAGGTCTGGTGCCGTGCCATTCCCATCAACCCATGTCTGTCCTGTGTTGGGCTCCAGTCAGCCCTAGATCCAATCGGCTGGAAAGGAGTGGGTTCGGGGGGGGGGGGGGGGTCTGCTGTGAACTGGGCAGATGGTGGCAGCGTTTTTGTGGCAGTGCCGTTCCCATCACCCCCAGGCTGGGCCGGGAAAGGGCCGGGAGAGTGAGAAATGCCGGCTTCCGCTCGGTTTGGGAGGCCTTGAGGGGCCCCTTCGGTGGTGGCGGGACTCACGCCGCTCTCCTGATGGGGCCGCATTTCTCCGCCTCCTCGGTCGCCCTTCTTCACATCACCAGGATTTCGGGTGGAAGCGTTTTCAGTTGCATCATGACGTGATGGTATTATTGTTGTCGTTGTTAGGGGTTGGTTTACCTTCTGAGTAAAACTGAATTACCATGTCACAAAATGATGCATATTGATCAAGTGTGCCACCAATGTGAAATGCAGTAGAGTCTCACTTATCCAAGACTCGCTTATCTAACATTCTGGATTATCCAACGCATTTTTGTAGTCAATGTTTTCAAAACATCATGATATTTTGGTGCTAAATTCGTAAATACAGTAATAACAACATAACATTGCTGTGTATTGAACTACTTTTTCTGTCAAATTTGTTGTATAACATGAAGTTTTGGTGCTTAATTTGTAAAATCATAACCTAATTTGATGTTTAATAGGCTTTTCCTTAATCCCTCCTTATTATCCAAGATATTCGCTTATCCAAGCTTCTGCCGGCCCGTTTAGCTTGGATAAGTGAGACTCTACTGTAGTTGGAAAGTCTTGATCTAGACAGTCTCATTGGCGCTACTTCGGATTGCTTTGGCTGTATTGGCTGCCACATCATTCTGGTGGTTGACGTGCCGCTTGTCCTCTCCGAAGACTCCTAGGTCCCTTTCCCATGAATGGTTTCCCAGCCAGGTCTCGTCCATCCTATATCTGTGTGTTTTCTTTCCATTGCCAATGTACAGGACATATCCTTCTCCCTGTTGAAATCCATTTTGCAGTTCTGGCACTGCTCTCATCTGTTCAGGTCCTGATCCCACCCCCGGGGTCTTGTTCCTGCTGCAGAAGGAGCCAGGAAGGTAGAGCCCCTCCCATCCATCCATCCATCCATCCAGCTTGCTGTTGGCCTGCCTTCCGGGCCACGCCACCATGGCTTCTGCCCGAGGCCCACCCTGACCCACAGCCACTGGGCCCACTAGTCGTAGAGGAGTTCTATCTATGGCTGGCAGAAGAACTCTTCTCTTATTTTAATATGTTCTATGTTGTGGGTTGTTTTGTCCTCAACCCCACTGCAGGCTCATTGGGTGGATATTGGTCACTGGGCTTCCCAAAGGCATCTCGTTGGCTACCAGGCAACCCTCTGGTGGGAGCAACTAATCAACCCGATCGAGAGGTGTAGTAAGTGTAGTTGTGATGATGTCTTATAATGTGTTTCTTTTTTTTCCTCTAGATTTTGTTTTCAGTTTTTGTCCTTGTGCTGTTTGTTTTTAATCCAATGAATATGGAAACTGGCAGTGAGGCAGTGCAAATTGTGCAGGGCAGAGGGAGATATGTCAATAGAAGGGCCGTATGTCCTTACAGAGCAGTGGTCCTCGACCTTCCTAATACTGCGACCCCTTAATACAGTTCCTCATGTGGTAGTGAACCCCGACCATAACATTATTTTGGTTGTGACTTCACAACTGCCATGACTCGTAATGTAAATATCTGATACACAGGATGTATTTTCATTCACTGGACCACATTTGGCACAAATACCCAATGCACCCCAATTTGAATACTGGTGGGGTTGAGGAGGGGGAATAATGTTGTCATTTGGGAGTTGTAGTTGCTGGGATTTATAGTTCAGCTACAATCAAAGAGCATTCTGAACCCAGCCCACAATGGAACTGAACCAAACTGGGCATACAGAATTCCCATGACGAACAGAAAATCCTGAATGAGTTTGGCAGGTGGAGAGATCTTCAGCCTTTTCTGCCAAAAGGGTTCCTATGACCAACAGAAATATGTGTTTTCTTATGGTCTTTGGCGACCCCTCTGACACTCCCCCCCGGTCCCGACCCCCAGGTTGAGAAACACTGTTCTAGAGGAAGCAGAGAAAGGTGCCGGAGACCTACCTCACCTTCCAGTCATGGTTCCAGCCTGGGGGACTTGGGGAGTGAGCCCGGCCACCCACAAAGCCTCCCCTTGCTCTCAGGCAGGGCCAGATGAGTGTAAAATAAAGCATCCATCGTGTACAATCTCCTCAGAGATGAGGTAGCTGGCCAGGGATGCTTCCCTCAGGCCTGGCTGTGGGATGATACCGTCCACCTGCTGCCTCTCAGATTCCCGGCCAAGACGCCTCATGGAGCTGGTCTCTGAGGTGTTGCCGGCGTTGCCCAGGCTTTGGCTTCTGGGGACTTCAGCGTGTCCTTGGAGGCCAGTGACCAGGTGCAGCCCCGGGGTTCATGGTCTCCACGAGAAGCATAGGCCTGTCCCAATTGGTTTCTGGATCTTCGCACTTGGCAGATCATACCCTTGATGTGGTGATCATACTGATCTGTGGGAGGAGTGGTCATGGGCAGATCACTTTCTGGTCAGGGCTACTGGCATCGCAGCTACAAGCTACCCCTTCAGGGGTGGAGGATCTCTTCAAATGGTCCGCTAATAGATTCTTTGAGATGCCAGGAGGCCTTGCATGTCCTGCAGCTGGGCTACTTGTACAGATGCCTCCATGCCTTGAAGGTGGGTTTCAACATCTGCCAGACAGAAGCTGCGGCAGACACACAGCAGGCCTATGCCATTTTCCTGTCCCACGATATTAGCTTACTACGCCTTTTTGGGACCTTCCTGGAAAGTGCCCCTCAGCTCACACTGATGCTCTACATTATTCTGTACACAAACAAAGTGGAGATATTTCAAAGTGCGTGTCTTGTCAGAAGGGAAGGGAGCTTGCTTTTTCTCATTTGAGGATTTTCCTTTGTGAATGTGGGGTACTGCTTGCATCATTCATCTTTGGAGGCTGTCCTGTTACACAGTCCAACAAAAAAATCTCGATTTCTTTATTTTTTGGCCTGTTCCTGGGATTAGTTGGAGCCCTGCTTCAGAAAATTGCATTGGATAGACCACACTCGTGTTGCTGAGGTTGAGGACTTTTCTTTTTGTGAGAAGACTGAGGCAAAGAAGGCATTAAGGAGTTCTGCCTTTTCCCTATCCCCTGTCACCACCACGCCATCTTCTCACAGAAGCCCTATCGCCTCCTTGTTCTTCCTTTTTTTTATGAACGTAAGCAAAGAAGCCCTTGTTATTGTTTTTAATGTCACTGGCAAGCTTGAGCTCATTTTGTGCTTTAGCCTTGCAAACCTTTTATCTACAGAAGTTGGCTATTTGTTTGAATTTTTCGTTGGTAATATTTAACTTATGCTGGTAATTCATGGAAACCCATTATTCAGAGTGAATGAGACCCTGTCTATTGTCTGTCTGCCAGTCTACCTCATGTCTGTTTAGCCATGTTTAGGGTCAAGCCAACAAAATCAATGTCGCTCTTTAATATTGTATGAATTCCGCTCTTTTTCCATCCATCCTTCTATCATTGATTCTTTTCATCCTCCCCTTCTTTCCTTCTAAATCCATCTCTTGTTTATTATTATTATTATTATTATTATTATTATTATTATTATTATTATTATTACAACTACTATTATTATATTTATTTATATTCCCAAAGGGGACTAAAGGCAGCTTGACATAAAGCATTAGTGTCCAATTAAAAACATGCAAATATACGAACATAAAATGGAATTAAACACAAGCACCTTCTGTGTAAGGCCCTTCAGGGAGGACTGGAGCAAGTGACACGACCCAGAAGGATACCATGGTTTATGAATCTGTGATCACCTTTGTTGATTTCTGTGCATGTTCTTGAGACCTTTTATGCCTCCTTTTTTGTGGAATTTCCATTTTCAACATGAGCCATGAAGGGAAAAGAGGATAATCTTGGAAATGAAGGAGATTTGCAGCTTCATGTTTAATATTTTGCTTCTTCTTTCTCGACCAGGGAAATGAAGACCCTATGAAGTCACCTATGGCATGATAAGAAAATATCAGTTTCTAGTGGATATTTAGGAAATTGGAAACGAAAGTGCAATAATGAAAGAAATCCTATAGGAAGAAGAAATCCTCTCTAGGTGCCAATTTTGTGGAACTCACATTTGATCAGAAAGAAAAAAGGAAAACTCAAGTGTGCATATTGCAATTAATCATATACATAACCATCGACATGGAGGAGAAACCCTATAAATGTCTGGAGTGTGAACAGAGCTTCACCGAAAGTGGAGCGCTACATAAACATCAAAGGATTCACACTGGTGAGAAACCCTATAAATGCCTTCAGTGTGGAAAGAGCTTCACTCAGAATGGAAGTCTATGTTCACATCAAAGGACGCACACTGGGGAGAAACCCTATACATGCCTGGAGTGTGGGCAGAGCTTCACTCAGAGAGGACATCTTAGTTCACATGAAAGAACACACACTGGGGAGAAACCTTATACATGCCTGGAGTGTGGACAGAGCTTCACTCAGAGGGCACATCTATGTTTACATCAAAGGACTCACACTGGGGAAAAACCCTATACATGCCTGGAGTGTGGACAGAGCTTTGCTCAGAGTGGGAATCTATGTTTACATAGAAGGACTCACACTGGAGAAAAACCATATCAATGCCTGGAGTGTGGACAGAGTTTCAATCAGAGAGGACATTTACGTTCACATCAAAGGACTCACACTGGGGAGAAACCTTATACATGCCTGGTGTGTGGACAGAACTTCGCTCAGAGGCCACATCTACGTTCACATCAAAGAACTCATACTGGGGAGAAACCCCATACTTGCCTGGAGTGTGGAAAGAGCTTTGCACGGAGTGGAAATCTACGTTCACATCAAAGGATTCACACTGGGGAGAAACCCTATAAATGTCTGGAGTGCGGACAGAGCTTCACTCAGAGAGGACATCTACATTCACATCAAAGGACTCACACTTGGGAGAAGCCCTATAAATGTCTGGAATGTGGACAGAGCTTCACGCAGAGTGGAAGTCTACGTTCACATCAAAGGATTCACACTGGAGAGAAAGCTTATACATGCCTGGAGTGTGGAAAGAGTTTCATTACAAGTGGAAATCTACGTTCACATCAGAGGACCCACACTGGGGAGAAACCCTATACATGCCTGGCATGTGGACAGAGCTTCACTGAAAGTGGAACTCTACGTTCACATCAAAGAACACACACTGGGGAGAAACCCTATAAATGCCTGGAGTGTGGACAGAGCTTCACTCAGAGTTCACATCTACATAGACATCATAGAATTCACTCTGGAGAGAATGGTGAAAATTGACATGAGAGTGTCATTCTAAATGGTTCAGATCCGAAAGCAACTCTTGAAAATGCTGGAAATGTAAGCACAAAATTGTGACAGTTTATCATATGTAGTGTATTGTGGAAAATTGAACTTAAATACATTCCAGCCTGGAACTAATTAAAGTCAAATGAAACCAGAGTTTTATTTGTTGAGAATACTGGATGATCAAGTAGAAAGAAATCATGGATAGTTATTGTGACATAAAAAAGAACTGACTTCGGACAGAGGTGGAAGGAATGCAAAAAGGATAGGTTATGAAGATCTACAAATTAGCCGAAATGAAAAAAGTGATAGCAGTATGGACAAATGTCAGTTGGAAAATGTATTAATTTGAAGTGTTATCACAAAAGTAGAAGTGTGATTTTATGACAGTATATAAATGGAGTAGAATTATAAGGGATAAAGATTGGCGCCTAGAATGAGGCTTGTAGAAATGTCTGTTTGTTCTTAAGTTGGTTCACTTTGTGTGTCTTTGTAGGTATCTGTTTCATTGGAGTGTTGGTTTTTGATTTAGTTTTGTATTTTATGTAGTAGTTTTGTAGCTCAAGTATTATATACAATTTTTGCCTTTCTGCCTTTTTTGTATTGTTGCTTTTATTCTCTCTCTCTTTTTTGTAAGAAAGGGGCAGATTTATAAGGGTCAAAACTGCTGAAACTGGAGGGGTGTGTGGATAAACCTGGCTTTAGGGCCGGGCTGTGGCGCAGCTGGTTAGTAGCCAGCTGCAATGATCACTATTGACCAAGAGGTCATGAGTTCAAAGCCAGCCCGTGTCGGATTGAGCGCCCGACCATTAAGACCATTAAAAATAGCCCAGCTTGTTGTTGACCTAAGCAACCTGAAAGATAGTTGCATCTGTCAAGTAGGAAAATATAGGTATCGCTTATGTGGGGAGGTTAATTTAACTAATTTACAACACCATAAAAATCATCCAGCAGCATGCAGAAATGAATGAGGAAGTAATCCATCAAGGACTCGGTATCACGGTGGATGATGAAGCAGCAGCTCACCCTGTGGCCAGAATCGAGCAGACCCTCATGAAGCCAGAAGTTGGAAAATGTTAAATTGCCTCTGTCTTCGTCTCTGTCTTTATGTCATATGGCACTGAATGTTTGCCATGTATATGTATATTGTGATCCGCCCTGAGTCCCCTTTGGGGTGAGAAAGAAGGACGGAATATAAATACTGTAAACAAACAAATAAATAAATAAAATGGGGTTTAACGCCTACACTAGATTGCTTTGAACATCATTTCCTGCCTGTATATTGGTGGCATGGATTTCGACGTTATTATCCTATTATGTTTTGTACCACATGTATTCAGTGCTTTGATCTCCATTTATTGCTTTTCACCATCTTGTCTGTTGTCTGAACAAATCTTGAATTGATCCTCTTTTGGCATGTGCTTGGTTTTTAAATAATAATAATAATAATAATAACTCTTACAAGTCAAACAAGCAGTCAAAGAAGAAGAACATGCCCTGGCAGAATATGTAAAGCAAAGTGAAGAACCTGCTTTGATTGAAGTCAAAAATCAGAAACTCCTCAAAGCACAGCAGACAAAAAAACCAGTACAAGAAAACCGCACTACAAACTAGAGCTGACAGCTGGCACAACAAAACACTGCATGGAGAGTTCCTTGACAAAACTGAAGGAAAAGCTGATAAGGAGAAGACCTGGCTCTGGCTCACGAATGGGACCCTGAAGAAGGAGACAGAAGGCCTGATCCTTGCAGCCCAGGAGCAAGACATCAGGACAAAGGCAATCAAGGCCAAGATCGAAAAATCAGCTGATGACCCAAAATGCAGACTGTGCAAGGAAACCGAGGAAACCATTGATCATATCCTCAGCTGCTGTAAGAAAATTGCACAGACAGACTACAAACAGAGGCACAACTATGTGGCCCAAAGGATTCATTGGAACTTATGCCTCAAGTACCACTTGCCAGCAGTGAAGAACTGGTGGGATCACAAACCTGCAAAAGTATTGGAAAATGAGCACGCAAAGATACTGTGGGACTTCCGAATCCAGACTGACAAAGTTCTGGAACACAACACACCAGACATCACAGTTGTGGAAAAGAAAAAGGTTTGGATCATTGATGTTGCCATCCCAGGTGACAGTCGCATTGACGAAAAACAACAGGAAAAACTCAGCCGCTCTCAGGACCTCAAGTCCAACTTCAAAGACTCTGGCAGAAACCAGTGCAGGTGGTCCCGGTGGTGATGGGCACATTGGGTGCCGTGCCAAAAGATCTCAGCCGGCATTTGGAAACAATAGACATTGACAAAATTACGATCTGCCAGCTGCAAAAGGCCACCCTGCTGGGATCTGCGCGCATCATCCGAAAATACATCACACAGTCCTAGACAATTGGGAAGTGTTCGACTTACGATTTTGTGATATGAAATCCAGCATGTCTATCTTGTTTGCTGTGTCATAATAAAATAACAATAATAATGTATTTCTAACCTGCCCTCTCTCCCCAAAGGGACGCAGGGCGGTTTATATACACACAAAAGGCAAATATTCAACCATAATATAATCCAACCATATACAACCATAAAAACAGAAGCAAATATACATCAAAACATAACACGATAAAATGATAAAATACAATGCAATAACCAAGTACTGCTCAGATGGAATCTAGAGATGCAATATACAGGTATGACGTAGCCCTGCAGTGTGTAATAATAATAATAATAATAATAATAATAACAACAACAACTTTATTTTTATACCCCGTCTCTATCTCCCCAAAGGGGACTCGGGGCGGTTTACATGGGGCCAAGCCCGAATAAAAACAATAGCAATATAATAATAATACAGTAATAATAATAACAACTTTATACCCCGCCTCTATCTCCCCAAAGGGAACTCAGGGTGGCTGACATGGGGCCAAGCCCGAATAAAAACAATAGCAATATAAAACACAACAATAGACAGGAGACATGCACAATTATAAAAATTTAAACATTAGCCATTGAAAACAAATGACAAGAACTAATAAAAATATGGATTAAAACGGAGAGGTTGTAAAAGTATACTGGGTAAGGTGCACCATATAAATATTGTAAACATGAGGTGACTGATAAATATCAGTAAATTGTAAATATTCTAAATTATTGTAAATATCAGTAAATTGTAAATATTGTAAACACGAGGTGACTGATAAAATATTGTAAACACGAGGTGACTGTTATAATAATAATAATAATAATAATAATAATAATAATAATAATACCTTTATTTTTATACCCCGCCCCATCTCCCCGAAGGGACTCGGGGCAGCTTACAGGGGCCTTGCCCGATAAAACAATATAAAACAATAACACAATTATCCCAACAATAAAAACATCAGCATCAATAAAACAGTCATTAAAATCAACATGCAGCATAAAATGTTAAAAACAGGAGACTAATTCATAGATCTAGGCCAAAGTGCAGAATATTCCGAAATGGGGAGAGGTAGTTTCACAGCTAAAATGGACAATAAAGTGCAATGTAATAATGGTACCGCTCCTATTGGCCAGAAGGTAACATTGGTGGTGCTCCGCGCAGTCATGTCAGTGGCCACATGACCTTGGAGGCGTCTACGGACAACGCCGGCTCTTTGGCTTAGATAATGGGATCCCATCATACCCTGGTTTTTCCATTCTTAGGCGCCGCAAATGGCAAGGCGCGCACTCCTTTCAGCACCACCAACCAGGCAAGCCTCAAATCCGCCGCTTCCCCTTTAAACATGCAAATGACCTCCATCCCCAGAGCGCCCGCCCGCCAGACGGACGGGTGTCCGGCCTCCCGGGCGGCCAATCAGGAGCGCGGCTGCTTCTGGGAGGAGGGAGGTGGTGACGTCACACCTCCCTCCCTCCCTCCCTCATCCGCCGCCATTTGAGGAAAGAGGCTTCTGAGGAGAAAGAAGCCTCGCTTGGAGCCGAGAGGCCGAAGGAAGGAAGGAAGGAAGGAAGGAAGGAAGGAAGGAAAGGGAGAGAGGACGGCGACGAGGAGGCGGCGGCGGCGGAGGAGGTGAAGGCCTGGGCGGGGCGGAGGGGGTGGAGTGGCCCCCAAGGGACCCAGTGGCCAAGGAGCCCTCAGGGCGTGGATCTCCAGGGAAGAAGGCGGCCCTCACGGCCGGGATCTCCGGGTTGCGATCCGGGCGGCCTGGCCCTCTCCCAGGGGCACGCTCTCCCAGGGGCACGCTCCGCCCACACGCCTGTGGCAGGAAGGCCTCCTTCCTCGGAGGGCCTTGAGGGGCCCGTGGGGAGGCCGTGGGGCCTTGGGCGGGGTCCATGTTGACATCCCTGTCGAGTGACACGAAGGGCGGGAGGGAAGAAGGACTGTTGGCTAGGGGCAAGCAAGGGGGAAGGTTGCCACCAATCCCCTGATTACCATTTAAAATGTAGGGTTGAAAATCTTCTAAAACCAGGACAATAAGTAAAGAACAACACTCTGAAAACAGGGGGATTCCAGGCATGGAACAGTCAGGGCCAGCGAAGGATTCCTCCAGGCAGGAATCAGCCTCAGGCCTGCAAGGCCATTCAGTGCTCATCAGTGATAATAATAATGATCCATTGGAACTAATGCCTCAAGTACCACCTCCCTGCAGCAAAGAACTGGTGGGATCACAAACCTGCAAAAGTCTTGGAAAATGAACAGGCAAAGATACTGTGGGACTTCCGAATCCAGACTGACAAAGTTCTGGAACACAACACACCAGGCATCACAGTTGTGGAAAAGAAAAAGGTTTGGATCATTGATGTTGCCGTCCCAGGTGACAGTTGGAATTGACGAAAAACAACAGGAAAAACTCAGCCGCTCTCAGGACCTCAAGATTGAACTTCAAAGACTCTGGCAGAATCCAGTGCAGGTGGTCCCGGTGGTGATGGGCACACTGGGTGCCGTGCCAAAAGATCTCAGCCGGCATTTGGAAACAATAGACATTGGCAAAATCACTATCTGCCAGCTGCAAAAGGTGCTGGGATCTGCACGCATCATCCGAAAATACATCACACAGTCCTCGACACTTGGGAAGTGTTTGTTGGAATGTTCTAAGTTTTTGTCAAATATATTGTGTTGTTGTTTCAGGCTTGTCCCTGTTGTGAGCCGCCCCAAGTCCCTTCGGAGAGATGGGGCGGGATTTAAAAATAAAGTTTATTGTTATTATTGTTGTTGTTGTGATTTTGTGATATGAAATCCAGCATATCTATCTTGTTTGCTATGTCATAAAATATAATAATAATAATAATCTGGGATCTGCATGCATCATCCAAAAATACATCACACAGTCCTAGACACTTGGGAAGTGTTCGACTTGTGGTTTTGTGATATGAAATCCAGCATATCTATCTTGTTTGCTGTGTCATAATAAAATAATAATAAAAATAAAACTTTATTTATATACCACCCAAAAGGGACTCAGTGCGGTTTACAATAAACACAACATACAGTATATAGCAATATAAAAACACATTATTACACAAAATAAAATTTTACACTAAAAATGACAATCAATGATAATCACAACTGCTTCCAATCGAGGGGTCGGGGGGAAGGATAAATAATCCCATTGATTAACATAGTCCATAATCAGGAGAAGATGAGACTGTGCCGTATATTTTGTGTGGAAGTCGGTGGGATCAGGGGATTCCTGGCAGCATTCCCACTCCCCCCAGCAGACAAGAGCCCTTCCTCCCTCCGCCCTGGACATCATCCCACAGGGATACAAACCCCACTGGCCTCGTTTCCAACAGGCCTCCCAACCGCTGAGGATGTCTGCTATACATGTGGGTGAAACGTCAGGAGAGAATGCTCCTGGAACATGGCCAGGCAGCCCGGAAAATTCACAGCAACCCTGTGATCCCAGCCATGAAAACCTTCCTTGGACAACACGTTTCTGCAAATATTTTTGTGAGCATTTTGTGATATTTTTGTGAATATTTTAATGATTATATTTTTAAGTAATGATAATAATAATAATAAACTTGATTTGTGTCCCGCCCCCTCTCCCAAGAGGGACTCGGGGCGGCCCACAATGAAAACACAATATACGTACTCATAGTAGCAACCAAGACAACACAGATCAACACGTTGTAATACAAAAAAAATAAGCAGCCATTAAAAAAATTAAATTATAACATCAAAACATCACAAGGTATACAGTTTTGTGCTGGAATAAAACATGCTATACATAAGAGGCAAAAAAAAACCCCATTGAAATAAATACTTTTTAATCAATAAATAATAATAATAACACTTTTATATTCCGCCCTATCTCTCTCCCCAAGGGGACTCAGGGCAGATCACAGTACACATAAACGGCAGTCATTCAATGCCGTTTGGACAGACAGGACAGAACAAAAGAGCAGAATTTAAATGCTGTAAATAATGATAACAACAGACAGACGGGGAGGAGGTATTTTGTCTTGAAGTCCAGTTTTTGGTGCCTTGTAGGTTGAGCTTGGATTCACTCACGAGGGGTGCTGTTGCTCCATTCTTTTTTATTATTATTATTTATTCCTACTTCCACCTTCCTTTCGGTCACCGCATTTCTGGTCTTGTTTTTTTATGGTGTCATAAAATACCTCCCCTGCAATTTGCGGTATCTTAATTTCTCTACTTAAAGCTGTAAGTAGGCAGAGAGCCTTCTCGATTGTAGCCCCTCATCTATGGAATGCCTTGCCAGTTGAAACTCGGAACTGTCCGAGACCTACTTGCCTTTCGGAAAGCCTGCAAAACCTTTCTCTTCCAACAAGCTTTTGATGGGTGAAAAACTCGGGGCTATGTCTGTTTTTATTGTTGTTTTTATTGTTATTTTAAAGCTAAGTGTATTGTTTTAATCTATTTATGTAAACCGCCCTGAGCCAAACTGGGAGTAGCAGTATACAAGTCTAATAAATAAATAAATAAGTTGTTTTTGAACTGCTTAGGTAAACAGTAAGCTGGGCTTGATGGTCGGGTGCTCACCCCAACCCGGCTTGGAACTGGCCACTTTTGATTGGCAGATCTTATTACTGCTGGTGATTTACCAGCTGTGCTACAGCCCAGCCCAGTACTGTCATTTATATTTTAATATATTTAAATTAATATATTTAAATATTTTGTGAATATTTTAATTAATATTTCAATCAATGATTTTATAAATGTATTGCTGAAGGCTTTCACGGCTGGAATCCCTGGGATTTCCGGGCTGTATGGTCAATGTGTTTCAGGGGATGATGGGATGCAGAGTGGATTCCAAAAATTCATCATCCCGGTCTCACCTCCTTCTCCAGACTGTCTTCCCATGTGGATAAACAGCACTGGTCAAACACACGCCAGCAGACGAGGGTTCGGTTGAAAATCAAACGGCAATAAATCTTTATTTACATAACTATATACAAATAGAACAAATCAGTCCTTTCTCCATGAGTGCTCTCACCGAAGCAACTCACACACACACTGATCTTTCGGCAGTCCATCGCCCTGATCAGATGCGCCATTCCACAATCTTCGAGGTTCGAGTGTGTCTTCTTGAAGGTGGGAGCCCGAGACAGCTTGGGGATTCTGCTGGTGTACCGTCCACCCCGCGACCCAGCAGTCTCTCTGTCTGAGCTAGCAGAAGTGGTCTCCAATTTGGCCCTGGTCTCCCAACAACTCATAGTTTTGGGAGACTTTAACATCCATGCCGAGACCACAGTGACAGGTGCAGCTCAGGATTTCATGGTTGCCATGACGACCATGGGGCTGACTCAAGTTATATCTGGGCCCACACATCAGGCAGGACACACGCTGGACCTTGTCTTTATTGTGGACGGTGGGACAGTCAGAGTGGAAGAGCAAAATATCCTTCCATTGTCATGGTCTGACCATCATCTGATCTGTTTAAGTTTCGCCGTGTCTTCTAACCTCCGCAGGGGTGGTGGACCCACTAAGATGGTCCGACCCAGGAGGCTGATGGATCCGGATGGACTTCTGAGGTCTCTTGGGGATCTTCCTGTTCTGGAGACTGGCGATCCTGTCGATGTCCTGGCTGATCGCTATAATAGTGAGCTGGCTAGGGCACTTGACACGATCGCTCCCGAACGTCCCCTCTCGCTTCGTAGAGGCACGTCGACTCCTTGGTTCACTGAGGAGCTGGCTGTGATGAAGCGTGCGAGGAGGGGACCAGAGTGCATCTGGAGGAAATCTCAGGATGTGTCTGACCAAGCACGGGCTAAAGCCGCTATTAAGGCTTACTCCGTGGCTCTGCGAGCAGCCAGGAAAGCTTTCACGACTGCCCGCATAGCGTCTGCAGCCAACAGGCCATCGGAGTTGTTCCGAGTTGTTGGGGAGCTCCTGCGGCCTCCCGAGACCCAGGGGCTTCCTGATGACTTGGCAACTCGGTGCAGCGATTTCGCGCACCATTTTGCAGGCAAAGTTGCTCAGATACGCCGTGAGTTGGACTCCAGCTTAACTGTAGTTCCAGCGGAGGTAACCGAGGTACCTGTCTGTCCGATCTTGTGGGATTCTTTCCGGCTTGTTCTTCCTGATGACGTGGAGGGGATTCTTGGGTCTGTGAGGGCGACCGCTTGCGCTCTGGATCCTTGTCCTTCTTGGCTGGTTAAGCTGGCCAAAGATGGGTTGTTGGATTGGTTTGTGGCTATAATAAATGCCTCCTTGGGTCAGGGGTCAGTTCCATCCTGCTTTAAGCAGGCAGTAGTAAAACCATTACTAAAAAAGACCTCTTTAGACCCATCTGTATGTAACAACTACAGACCAATTTCCAACCTCCCATTTTTGGGCAAGGTTCTGGAGCGGGTGGTTGCCATGCAGCTCCAGGAGTTCCTCGATGACGCTGATTTTCTGGACCGCTTGCAGTCTGGCTTCAGGCCTGGGCACAGTACCGAGACGGCTTTGGTCGCCTTGGTGGATGACCTCCGCAGGGAACTGGACAGGGGGAGTGTGACCCTGCTGGTTCTCTTGGACATCTCAGCGGCTTTCGATACCATCGACCATGGTATCCTTCTGGGGAGGCTCTCTGGGATGGGGCTCGGTGGCACGGTTCTGCTGTGGCTCCTGTGATTTTCGAGCTCTGGGAACAAAGCTAAAACTGTATAATGTACATGTGATCTTTTCATCCCTCCTCCCTGTTGTAGGACACGGCTCTACAAGGGCGGAAAAATAGTACAGGTCAATAACTGGCTCAGAAAATGGTGTCAAGAGGAGCATTTTGGCTTCCTTGACCATGGTCTACTCTTCCAAGAGGATGGACTACTGGCAAGCGATGGGGTGCATCTCACACAAGTAGGAAAACATCTTTTTGCACACAGACTCACAAACCTCATCAGGCGCACTTTAAACTAGATCCACTGGGGGAGGGGAACAACAGCCTGGCGAACACTATATTACCCGCGACCACAGGCGAAAGGCTAAACGGAGGGCTGCACAAACACAGCAAGGACCAAGTACAGAGAGCACAATAATCCCAAATAAACAGTTCGAGGGGAGGTCACAGGGGCTTACATGTCTTTACACTAATGCTCAGAGCATGGGAAATAAGCAAGACGAACTCCAACTCCTAGCACAGCACCACACATACGATGTCATAGGCATCACTGAAACCTGGTGGGATGACTCCCATCACTGGAATTTAACCATTGAGGGCTATAACCTCTTTCACAGAAATAGAACAAAGGGGAGAGGAGGGGGAGTAGCTTTATATGTCAAAAACAGTTACGTTGCAGAAGAAATGCAAGACTGTAATCCGGGAAACCAGCTTGAAAGCATCTGGATAAGAATCAAGGGAACCGGGACTCAAAAAGATCTTGTCGTGGGTGTCTACTACAGACCTCCGAGTCAGGATGAAGGACTTGATGAAGCCTTCTGTCAACAGCTGACCAAACAGGCACAAAGAAGAGATATAGTAGTCATGGGCGATTTCAATTATCCCGATATCTGCTGGAAAACAAACTCAGCCAAGAGTACAAAGTCCAACAAATTCCTCACTTGCCTTGCAGATAATTTTATGGTCCAGAAGGTAGAAGAGGCAACAAGGGGATCAGCAACTCTTGATCTAATCTTAACAAATGTGGAAGACCTGATCAATACAGTTGAAGTGGTTGGATCCTTAGGGGCAAGTGACCATGTGCTCCTGCAGTTTGCAATACAAAGGAATGCTGAAACTAAGACAAGTCAAACACGCATTCTGGACTTTAAGAGAGCTGACTTCCAAAAAATGAAGGAATTACTGAGCGGCATTCCATGGACGCCGATATTAAAAAACAAGGGAGTTAAGGATGGATGGGAGTTTTTCAAAAGTGAAATACTCAAGGCGCAAATGCAAACAGTGCCAACAAAGAAGAAAAATAAGACAAGTGCAAAGAAGCCAGAATGGATGTCCAAAGAACTTCTAACTGAGCTAAAGCTCAAAAGTGACATGCACAAGAAGTGGAAAAGGGGAGAAATCACCAAAGAAGAATTCAAACGTATAGCCAACACCTGTAGGGAAAAGGTTCGCAAGGCTAAAGCGCAAAATGAGCTCAGGCTTGCCAGGGACATAAAAAACAACAAAAAAGGCTTTTTTGCTTACGTTGGTAGAAAAAGGAAGAAAAAGGAGGCGATAGGGCCTCTGCAAGGAGAAGATGGGGTGATGGTGACAGGGGATAGGGAAAAGGCAGAACTGCTTAATGCCTTCTTTGCCTCGGTCTTCTCACAAAAAGAAAGCCATCTTCAACCTCAGCAACATGGAATGGACGAAGGATTGGGGGAAATCCAACCCCAAATAGGGAAACAAGTTGTCCAGGAACACCTGGCCGCGCTAAACGAATTCAAGTCCCCAGGGCCAGATCAGCTACATCCAAGAGTACTGAAGGAACTAGCGGAAGTTATTTCAGAACCACTGGCAATCATCTTCGAGAGTTCTTGGAGAACGGGAGAAGTCCCAGCAGATTGGAGGAGGGCGAATGTGGTCCCTATCTTCAAGAAGGGAAAAAAGAACGACCCAAACAATTACCGCCAGCCTCACGTCGATACCAGGCAAGATTCTGGAAAAGATCATTAAGGAAGTGGTCTGCGAACACTTAGAAACAAATGCGGTCATTGCTAATAGTCAACACGGATTTACCAAAAACAAGTCATGCCAGACTAATCTGATCTCTTTTTTCGATAGAGTTACGAGTTGGGTCGATACAGGGAATGCTGTGGATGTAGCGTACCTGGATTTCAGTAAGGCCTTCGACAAAGTCCCCCACGACCTTCTGGCAAACAAACTAGTAAAATGTGGGCTAGACAAAACTACGGTTAGGTGGATCTGTAATTGGCTCAGGAAACGAACCCAAAGGGTGCTCACCAATGCGTCGTCTTCATCATGGAAAGAAGTGACAAGTGGAGTGCCGCAGGGCTCCGTCCTGGGCCCGGTTCTGTTCAACATCTTTATTAAAGACTTAGACGAAGGGTTAGAAGGCACGATCATCAAGTTTGCAGACGACACAAAACTGGGAGGGATAGCTAACACTCCAGAAGACAGGAGCAGAATTCAAAACAATCTTGACAGACTAGAGAGATGGGCCAAAACTAACAAAATGAAGTTCAACAGGGACAAATGCAAGATACTTCACTTCGGCAGAAAAAATGGAAATCAAAGATACAGAATGGGGGACGCCTGGCTTGACAGCAGTGTGTGCGAAAAAGACCTTGGAGTCCTCGTGGACAACAAGTTAAACATGAGGCAACAATGTGATGCGGCTGCTAAAAAAGCCAATGGGATTCTGGCCTGCATCAATAGGGGAATAGCGTCTAGATCCAGGGAAGTTATGCTCCCCCTCTATTCTGCCTTGGTCAGACCACACCTGGAATCACACCGAGTCCAATTCTGGGCACCGCAGTTGAAGGGAGATGTTGACAAGCTGGAAAGCGTCCAGAGGAGGGCGACTAAAATGATTAAGGGTCTGGAGAACAAGCCCTATGAGGAGCGGCTTAAAGAGCTGGGCATGTTTAGCCTGCAGAAGAGAAGGCTGAGAGGAGACATGATAGCCATGTACAAATATGTGAAGGGAAGTCATAGGGAAGAGGGAGCAAGCTTGTTTTCTGCTGCCCTGCAGACTAGGACACGGAACAATGGCTTCAAACTACAGGAAAGGAGATTCCACCTGAACATCAGGAAGAACTTCCTCACTGTGAGAGCTGTTCGACAGTGGAACTCTCTCCCCGGGGCCGTGGTAGAGGCTCCTTCCTTGGAGGCTTTTAAGCAGAGGCTGGATGGCCATCTGTCGGGGGTGCTTTGAATGCGATTTCCTGCTTCTTAGCAGGGGGTTGGACTAGATGGCCCATGTGGTCTCTTCCAACTCTACTATTCTATGATTCTAGGGCCGTTCCCAGATGGTGAAGCTGGGGACACCTGCTCGGACCCCTGGCCATTGACCTGTGGGGTCCCGCAAGGGTCTATCTTATCCCCCATGCTATTTAACATCTACATGAAACCGCTGGGAGAGGTCATCCGGAGTTTTGGAGGGTGTTGCCATCTCTACGCAGATGACACGCAAATCCACTACTCGTTCCCATCTGACTCCAAGGAAGCCCCTCGGATGCTGAACCAGTGCCTGGCCGCTGTGGCGGACTTGATGAGGAGGAACAAGCTGAGGATCAATCCTGACAAGACAGAGGCCCTCCTGGTCAGTCGCGCGTCGGATCGGGGTATTGGGTGGCAACCTGTGCTGGACGGGGTCGCACTCCCCCTGAAGTCACAGGTCCATTGCAGTTTGGGGGTCCTCCTGGATTCAGCGCTGACGCTTGAGGCGCAGGTGTCGGCGGTGGCCAGGAGGGCCTTCGCACAACTCAAACTTGTGCGCCAACTGCGACCATACCTCGTGAAGTCTAACTTGACCACGGTGGTGCATGCCTTGGTTACCTCTAGACTGGACTACTGTAATGCACTCTACGTGGGGCTTCCCTTGAAGACGGCCCGGAAACTACAATTGGTCCAGCGCTCGGCTGCCAGGTTAATTACGGGGGCGAGTTACAGGGAGAGATCTACTCCCCTGTTCAAGGAGCTCCATTGGCTGCCTTTTATTTTCCGGTCCCAATTCAAGGTGTATATCATCACATATAAAGCCCTAAACGGTTTGGGACCCACCTACCTTCGTGACCGTATCTCCTACCACAAGCCTACACGATCCCTTCGCTCATCAGGGGAAGCTCTCCTGTCCCCACTCCCGATATCCCAGACCCGCCTTGTGGGAACAAGGGAGAGGGCCTTTTCTGCTGTGGCCCCCCGATTGTGGAATTCTCTGCCCATTGAGATTAGGCAAGCCCCCACACTAGCAGCCTTCAAGAAAGACTTGAAAACATGGCTCTTTCGCTGCGCTTTTGGAGAGTAACCATTTTATATTTCTTTTCCGTTGCTCCCCCTAATATCTAACCTCCAGAATACCCCACTCCCTTATGACCCTGTTCGCTGTGGTTTTTATTTTTATGTCTTTCTCACCCCGAGTTTTAACTTAATGTTCATGTGGTCTGCCCTTGTTTTTATTGTCTCCTTGTTTTATTTTGTAATGGATATTATTTACTGTATTGTTTACTGTATTGTGGTGTGCTGTTCTTTTATATGCTGTTTACATTGTATTGTTTTGGGCGTGGCCCCATGTAAGCCGCCCCGAGTCCCCATTGGGGAGATGGTGGCGGGGTATAAATAAAGTTTTATTATTTTATTATTATTAAGGAAACTCCTCTGCATTCCACAGACCAAAAAGAAAGTCCCGGTCAAAACAAACTTGACCTCATTGGTCCTGTGATACGTCAGTCATAGCAGGCTCTCATTAACTCCATAACTACTGGAATGCCTTGCCGAAAACTAACACATGAGGCATTTCTAATAACCCAGATTGATTTTAACATTTCACAATGCACAATACCCTGACAATTCCTCTCCGAAATGTCAGGCTGCACTGTGCCATCGTCTGCTTCTGGGCCCATAACCCATGTCAGGGGATGATGGAATGCAGAGTGGATTCCAAAAATTCATCATCCCGGTCTCACCTCCTTCTCCAGACTGTCTTCCCATGTGGATAAACAGCACTGGTCAAACACACTCCAGCAGATGAGGGTTTGGTTGAAAATCAACGGCAATAAATCTTTATTTACATAACTATATACAAATAGAGCAATTAAGTCCTTTCTCCATGAGTGCTCTTGCCGAAGCAACTCACACACACACACAGGAAAACTCCTCTGCATTCCACAGACCAAAAAGAAAGTCCCGGTCAAAACAAACTTGACCCCATTGGTCCTGTAATACGTCAGTCATAGCAGGCTCTCATTAACTCCATAACTACTGGAATGCCTTGCCGAAAACTAACACATAAGGCATTTCTAACAACCCAGATTGATTTTAACATTTCATAATACACAATACCCTGACAATGTGTTCTAGCAGCAATTTCTCCTGTTTCTCCTGCATGTGTTGCTGGTATCTTCAGAGGCTCTGATGGGGGTCAAGCTAGAGGAGGGCCCGATCTGGGTGTCGGGTGGCAATCTGTGCTCGACAGGGTCCCACTCCCCCTGAGGGCGCAGGTCCATTGCAGCTTGGGGTCCTCCTGGACTCAGCGCTGACGCTTCATGCTCAAGTTTCGGTGGTGGCCGGGAGGGCCTTTGCACAGCTAAAACTTGTGCGCCAGCTGCGAAGGCATGATCATCCAGATTGGGGTACTGCAATGCTCTCTACGTGGGGCTGCCCTTGAAGACAGCCCGGGAATTTCAGATGGTTCCAAGGTCGGCAGCCAGGCTTCTAACTGGATCTAACTATAGGGTGCATAAAATGCCCTTATTAAAGCAGTTCCACTGGCTGCCAATAAGCTGCCGGTCCCAATTCAAGGTGCAGATGATGGCCTATAAAGCCCTATACGGATCGGGCCCGGCCTATCTTCGTGATCGTATCTCCCCTTACAATCCAGCGTGGACTCTTAAGATCTACCGGGAAGGCCCTCCTCTTGCTCCTGCCACTGTCACCAGTGTGTCTAGTGCGGACGAGGGAGAGAGGGCCTTCCTTTTCGGTAGTGGCGGCCTGACTCTGGAACTGTCAGAGTAATTCGCAGCGTAGCAGAGTTGTATGTTGTCAATGGAGTGTAGAAACGAAGAGACGTCAGAAATGATGTTAAAAATATATACAAAGCTTTACTATATAAGACCAAACAGAATTGCAGACGAACACAGGCTTGGCTTTCACTCTAGGCAGGCACCAACTCAGAGCAGAGCAAGATCTCAACTGATGCAGTCAGTAATGTACAAACACACTTGAGTCTGGATACTCCCAAGGTTCCAGCCACACATCAAGGTCAACACAGCTTCTCAGTCATTAACTCTTTACAGACTAGAGCATACTCTGGATGATGCAACCTGTATGCAATACATGCTAGACACAAATTTCATTTAAACACTACCAATACACAAATCCCACATTAACAGGAACGCCCTCCCCAGGGAGATCAGGCAAGCCCCTCTGCTGTCCTCCTTCTGAGGGACCTGAAAACCTGGTGGTTCCCACAGGTATTTGAGCAGGATTAGTCCCTAGCCGCCTCTCCCCCCCCCTCCCCCCGGTTGTCAACTAGGACCCTGTTCTGCAGTTTATCCACTTCCTTGTCCTATGATGTTCTGATGCACTAGTCTTTGCCTAGCCCTACATTGTTGGCCATGTACATCCTGAAGCTCTGGTCATTGGTATTTTGAACCCGTTGATGGAGCGTATTGAAACTGGATTTTAATTTTTGTGGTTGTTTTTAGTAGAATTGTATGTTCTGGTTTTGTTATGTTTATTATTTTCATTATGTTTAACTTTGTTGTATGGTCTCCTTTTGGCAATAACTAAATGTTTTGTTTTATGTTGGAAACCGTCCCAAGGCCTCTTGATGAGTGAAGGTACTACAAATCCCATAATCCATGGTGCATCCTCCCCCAAACTGCACCAGGGTGTAAAGGGGGTCATGGGGGTTCTGCCTGCCAAGTTTGGTCCAGTTCTGTCACTGGTGGGCGTCACAGTGGTCTATGGTAGCCGAAGCGATTGAAAGTACTGCAAATTCCATCATCCATGGTCCATCATCCCCAAAATGGGACCAGGCCGTAAAGTGCATCATTGGGGTTATGTGTGGCAAATTTGGGCCAGGTCCGTGATTCCTGGGGGTTACAGTGGCCTGTGAAAGTGGGAGCCAATCAGAAAGCTGCCACATACACTGCCACATACCTACATACATACAAACACTGACTTTTATTATATAAATAGATATATAGATACAGACTAGCTTGGAGACCCAGCAGTGCCCGGGTTATTTGAAAAAGGCATTATTTTTCTTTGAATGTTAGGTATTCTCAGTTTGGAGTGGATGAACTACAATTCCCAGAATCATGGGTCAATCCTCCTTAAACCCTGCCAGTATTCATAGTTGGCCATTTTGGGTCTGTGTAGGAAGTGTGGTCCAGATCAGTTGTTAGATGGTCATCGCCTGGCTGCAGTGCTCTCTGGATGAGGGTGAACTACAACTCCCAGATTCCCGGTGCAATTGTCCTGAAACATCTGTCAGTATCCACAGCAGGCTATGTTGAGTCTGTGTGCCATGTTTGGTCCACATCCATCGTTTGCTGGGTGCAGTGCTCTTAGGATGCATGTGAACTACAACTCCCAAAATCAAGGCCCATTCCCACAAACCCCTGCAGTATGTTCAGTTGGTCATGAGGCTTCTCTGTGTGAAGTATGGCCCCAGTCAATTGTCAGCGGGGGTCACAGTATCAACGAAGGTACTGCAAGTCTCATCATCCATGGCAAATTTGTTCCAGATCCATTATTGATTGGGTTAACAGTACTTTCTGGATGTAGGGCAGGTACAACTCCTGTAAATCATGGTGAATTCTCCCCAGACTTCCTTGTTCAGTTTCTGATCAGTTCCTCTGTTAACTGTGTGCCATAGGAAAGGGTAGGAAGGGTAAAGGGTTAAGGTAGGGGCAGTAGGCAGGGTCATGCAAATTAAAGATCCCTAAGATGTGTTAGTGTTTTTGTTGATATAGAGTGAAATGTTCAATCTATTCTTGCTGTTGGATTGTGTTTGTTTCCGGCAAGCATTCCAGCAGCCAAGAGATTAATTCTGGCCAGCCCTAATTGATTGCTGGAAGGGCAAATGGCAAGGACTTCCGTTTGTGCTAGGTGACAGGAAGATACATCACAGGCTGTGGAATGCAGAGGAGGTGCTTCGTGCACAGTGAACGGACTTTGAAAGAGACGGACATGCTCCATGTTTGTACGTGTGGATGCAACATGTGTCCGGATAGCTTTGGTCAATTAGCAATGTAAATATTGTAAATAAAGATTTAGTGCCGCTGGCTTCAGCAGACATAAATCAACGAGGTTGTCGTGCTTTGTCGGTGCCACTTTTGCCATTTGCAGAGTGGTCTGACGGGTGAGCCCAGGTGGGACCTAGCTAATCAATCAAGTCGGGGTCGCCAATTCCCTGACGGGATGTCCATTCTAGAGGAAAAACAGAACATCTAGTATGAAATTTTCCTTGCATGAAAGCCTTCACTTGGGTGGTGGGCAGGATGGTGCTTGTGGAGAACACGGGCAAGGTTTGGGCTGCATGTTCATGACACTCACTATAACCTTTATGTCAGTAGAGGGAGGGCCATAGGTGTCTGCTATTTATTTATTTCGTGTCAAAAGCATTGTACAACAAATACATTTCAAATAATGGAAATTAAAAAAAATTTTAAAAAAAAGAAATCACAAGCAACTAAATAGTTTTGGACCAAAAGCGGGCAACAGCAACCGCATTGTCTGTAGCTTTAAACAACTCCTCCTCCGTACATGAGGCAGGGCATTGTGGGCAAGCATACATATGCGGAGTTGTTTGTTCTGCTCCACAGTCACACAAGGCGGAGGATTCCTCCAGGTAGTGCCACCTTGCCAGGTTCCCTTTGGCAAGGTGCAGCTACTTTGTGCTCGGTGTTCATGCCGTGTTTCCTATATGTTAGTGTTTGGTCTAAGGTGACACCAAAGTATTTAGGATGGAAGCAGTGTTCGAGCTCTTGGCCTTCCCAAGTAACTTTCAGTTTCCTGTTGGCTTCGTGGTTACGTAGGTGGAAAGCACACACTTGTGTCTTGGAAGGGTTAGGCTTCAGGTGGTTCTCTTTGTAGTAGCTGGAGAGATCTTTCAAGGCATTGGTGAGTTGCTTTTCAACTGTTTCAAAATCTTTTGCTCGTGTTGTAAGGCCAAGGTCATCAGCATATATAAAGCTCTTTGTGAGTGGTGGTTGTGGCTGATCGTTCGTGAAGATATTAAATAAGGTCGGTGCAAGAACGCTGCCTTGGGGTAAACCATTCTTTTGCCTCCTCCATCTCCTTTTCTGGCCCTGAAACTCCACATAGAAGCTGCGGTTTTCTAAGAAGGTCTGGACAGTTTTTGTAAAGTCAAAGTCCCAGGTGATATGGTAGACTTTATGCAGCATTTTTCTATGTTGCACCGTGTCATAGGCTGCCGTAAGGTCCACAAAGACTGTTCCCGTGAATCATAGAATCATAGAATCATAGAATAGTAGAGTTGGAAGAGACCTCATGGGCCATCCAGTCCAACCCCCTGCTAAGAAGCAGGAAATCGCATTCCAAGCACCCCCGACAGATGGCCATCCAGCCTCTGTTTAAAAGCCTCCAAAGAAGGAGCCTCCACCACGGCCCGGGGGAGAGAGTTCCACTGTCGAACAGCCCTTCTCACAGTGAGGAAGTTCTTCCTGGTGTTCAGGCGGAATCTCCTTTCCTGTCGTTTGAAGCCATTGTTCCCTTGTGTCCTAGTCTGCAGGGCAGCAGAAAACAAGCTTGCTCCCTCCTCCCTGTGACTTCCCTTCACATATTTGTACATGGCTATCATGTCTCCTCTCAGCCTTCTCTTCTGCAGGCTAAACATGCCCAGTTCTTTAAGCCGCTCCTCATAGGGCTTGTTCTCCAGACCCTTAATCATTTTAGTCGCCCTCCTCTGGACGCTTTCCAGCTTGTCAACATCTCCCTTCAACTGTGGTGCCCAGAATTGGACACAGTGTGATTCCAGGTGTGGTCTGACCAAGGCAGAATAGAATAAGGGGAGCAGGACTTCCCTGGATCTAGACGCTATTCCCCTATTGATGCAGGACAGAATCCCATTGGCTTTTTTAGCAGCCGCATCACATTGTTGGCTCATGTTTAACTTGTTCCCCACAAGGACTCCAAGATCTTTTTCGCACACACTGCTGTCTAGCCAGGCCTTGTCCCCCATTCTGTACCTTTGATTTCCATTTTTTCTGCCGAAGTGAAGTATCTTGCATTTGTCCCTGTTGAACTTCATTTTGTTAGCTTCGGCCCATCTCTCTAGTCTGTCAAGATCGTTTTGGATTCTGCTCCTGTCTTCTGGAGTGTTGGCTCTCCCTCCCAGTTTGGTGTCGTCTGCAAATTTGATGATCGTGCCTTCTAACCCTTCGTCTAAGTCGTTAATAAAGATGTTAAACAACCGGGCCCAGGACAGAGCCTTGCGGCACTCCACTCGTGATTTCTTTCCATGATGAAGACGACGCATTGGTGAGAATCACCCTTTGGGTTCGTTCTCTTAGCCAATTGCAGATCCACCTAACCGTAGTTTTGTCTAGCCCACATTTTACTAGTTTGTTTGCCAGAAGGTCGTGGGGGACTTTGTCGAAGGCCTTACTGAAATCCAGGTACGCTACATCCACGGCATTCCCTGTATCGACCCAACTCGTAACTCTATCGAAAAAAGAGATCAGATTAGTCTGGCATGACTTGTTTTTGGTAAATCCGTGTTGACTATTAGCAATGACCGCATTTGTTTCTAAGTGTTTGCAGACCACTTCCTTAATGATCTTTTCCAGAATCTTGCCTGGTATCGACGTGAGGCTGACCGGACGGTAATTGTTTGGGTCGTTCTTTTTTCCCTTCTTGAAGATCGGGACCACATTCGCCCTCCTCCAATCTGCTGGGACTTCTCCCGTTCTCCAAGAACTCTCGAAGATAATTGCCAGTGGTTCTGAAATAACTTCCGCTAGTTCCTTCAATACTCTTGGATGGAGCTGATCTGGCCCTGGGGACTTTGTTTAGAGTGGCCAGGTGTTCCTGGACAACTTGTCTCCCTATTTGGGGTCAAAACTGGGAAGATGCTGAGAATACGCGGGAACTGCAGCAAAGCGTCGTTTGCCCTCCGAGATGGGCGGACGTGGTCACTCCACGCAAGGGGACGGACTGAGGAATGCCGGCCCATGATCAGAGACGGACAAAGGGACTGCCAATTAAATTAACTGTAATCGATTTCAAGAAAGATGGGGACTCACTAACTTACTAACTCCTTTTTTCTGATACCCCGCCCCATCTCCCCGTAGGGTCTCACACGAGGGCCAAGCCCAGAATACAACATGAAATACAACTGCAAAATGCACGTAAAGCATATAAACATATAAAACCAAAAGGCATACAAAGTACAATAAAAACATACAACTGACCAATCGCCAAGCGCCGTGAGCGTATTCAAGACTGGAAGTAAGGCAGTAGAATGTATATACGTATCTCACAACCTCTAAATCTGGACCAGAATACAGTGAAATGACTGCGTATAGGTGGACGCGGAGGACATTATCTGCTTTGAACTGGATTATATGAGTCTACACGGCCAGGCAATCCAGTTCAAAACAGATAATCTGGATTTTATCTGGCAGTGTAGAAGGGGCCTGCAATTCCTGTGATTCTTCAGGGCTGGAACATTTGGAATCAAGGATCTAATGGTGCATCTGCACGGTAGAATTAATGTACAGGGGAGTCTCATTTATTATTATTGTTTATTATTTACAGCATTTATATTTCGCCCTTCTCACCCTGAAGGTGACTCAGGGCGGATCACATTACACATATACGCAAACATTCAATGCCTTTTAACATAGACAAACAAACATAGGCTCCGAGCTGGCCTCAAACTCATGACCTGGTCAGAGTGATTCATTGCAGTTAATTGCAGCTGGCTTGTTCTTCCGCCTGCGCCACAGCCCGGGCCTCCCCGTAGATAATCCAACCTTCCATCCACTTATCCAACCTTCACTTATCCAATGTTCTGGATTATCCAACGCCGTCTGCCTCCCCCCCCCCCCCCCCCCCCCGGATCCACAGCTGTTCCTCTAGGCAGCAAGGACTGAACTTTTTACAGATTTAACTTCTGATACTGTTGTTACTGTAAGTTCCTTTTATGCAATTCTTTCTTTATTTATAGTCAAGTTTTTAGCAGCCAGTGTTTGTGTAGTCAGTGTTTTCAATACATTGCGATGTTTTGGTGCTAAATTAGTAAATACAGTAATTACTACACAACCTTACTGTGTATTGAACTGCTTTTTCTGTCAATTTGTTGTAAAAAGTAATGTTCTGGTGCTTAATTTGTAAAATCATAAGGTAATTTGATGTTTGATAGGCCTTTCCTTAATCCCTCCTTTTTTATCCAACATTTTCGCTTATCCAACGTTCTGGTTATGTTGGATAAATGAGACTCTGCTGTAGTTTGACACCATTTCAATTGCCGTGGCTCAATACTATGGAAGGAGGAGAGTTGTGATTTTACAAGGCATTGAGCATTTATCACTTTTTCACGACAACAACAACAACAACAGGGGCCAATGTCAGTTGGAAGATCCATGAATCAGGAGGGCGTTGCCAGGAGCGGAAATGTCCTTCCGTAGGATCATCTACGAGGAGGAGAATAATAAGGGAGACTCTCCACTCGGCGTGAGGTTCGTAGACTCAGACCCAGGTCTGTCTGTTCGCTTCTCAGTGTGCTTTGTGTGTCTATACAAGACCGTTGTATCGGTGTGTGCTTTTTCTGATTTATTTTTGTAGTTGTGGCAGCCACTCGGGGAGCCGTATAGTTTCCGCATTGTAGATTATGGGATTACTATCTTTCTTTTCTTAATAAAAGCAAGTATTTGCGAAAAGGGGATTTAGAAGGGTCAAAATACCAGAGACCGGAAAGGCAGGTAAACCTGGGGTTCAATGGAAAATCTGGGGTCCTTTGGGCATCGTTTTCCTTCTATAGATCAGTCTCAGGGCTCTGGGTTTGATTTTCATGCTTCAGGTATTAAATATATTCCGTGTTTTGATCATCAATTGCTTTTTCGGGGGGGGGGGGGGGGCTGGGATATGACTGTAGTTTTCGCTTCCACGCATCTGAATCCAAACTTTCAAGAAAGCTTTCATTTATATTTATCGTGTCAGAAGCGAACCGAGGGTACAGTTGCAATGCATTTTAAATGTCAGAGTTTTCAAAACTTGTCCTGATACTAAATGTCCTTTGAGCAGAATCTGTCCCCTTGGAGTAAGGCCTCTGGTGTGGCTGTGAGAAGGTGCTCGGTTGTGCCCGTGGCAGGGCTCGGTCCGCATTGCAGTCGGTGGTGGGGTGTGGTTTGGTCTCCTCCACACTTGCACGTCATGGACTCCACTCTGTGGCCACTTTCTGAAGGCGGTCTCTGCGTCTCGTGGTGCCAGAGCGCAGTCTGTTCCGGGCCTTCCTTCCTTCCACGTCGCCCCGTCCTCTGTCCGCCCAGGAGGGAGTCTCTCCTCCCATCTCAGCCATGGATTGAGGTCTCCGGTCTTAGCCTGCCACCTTTGGACTCTTGACTGCTGAGGTGTTCCAGTGACTATCTCTGTGGATCTTAGGAAATTATTTCTTGATGTCAGGCGTTGGCGTGCTGTCTGATATCCAAACAGGGGATGGGCCGGAGATGTCACTGCCTTGGTCCTTTCATTACCGGCTGCTACTCCCCACGGATATCAGGTGGTGCAATGCCGGCTAAGTAGTATAATTTCTCCAGTGGTGAGGGGTGTAGACATCCTGTGGTGACGCGGCATGTCTCATTCAGAGCTGCATCCACTGTGTTAACGTGGTGAGATGTATTCCACTCTGGGCGTGCACACTCAGGAGCCGAGTAGCCAAGCACAAGGGCAGGTGTCTTCACTGTCTCGGGTTGTGATCTACCTGGTCCAGTCAGCTGTCCTGTGATATTGGTTCTAGCACCCGCTTTTTTCTCGATATTCAACACAGCTGTCCCTCCATATGTGCAGGTGTCATTTTCATGAATGATGATGATGATTTTATTTTCTACCCGCCTCCCTTTATGCAGGCCAAAATTCCATTGACCTTTTTTGTCAGAACCTGGAAGCTCTTGGCCAATCCTTGGACACAGCTTTATTTTCCATCTTACCATAGGCAACAGAAAGACAGTTCTTGGCAGTTCCTGGCAAACCCTGTGTATATCATCCTGCTGACCCAAGACCCCTCCCACTCTCTCTATTCTACCAGATACTTTCCATTCCCACTAACGATTCTCCGGTTTCTGTTTCCTCCAGTCCAGATGGGCCTTACCTGAGGTGCACTCCCAGCCTCCCCCTCTCAACAGCCATGGCATGGGGTGGGCGGAGCAGCTCAGCCCAAGCTGGTAGGGACACATCCTGATGTAACTCCCCTCCAAGAAGGTGGCCCTGGAAAGAAAGGAAAACAAAGAAAGAAAAACAATGAGGCAGTCGAGGTCCAGTTTTAAGGGGAAGGTCTCTGTGAAAAAGCCTCAGCGACTTGGGAGCCCGCACGTGCTCAGGAGCCACCCACTCGGGGTGGGGGGCCCGCCAAGACCACTGGACCGGGCAGAGCAGCCACCCTCGAGATCCAAAATATCCTTGATCTCGGAATGTGTGTGGGGCCACCCACCATAATGGGAACAGGGTCAGAGCCAGACTTACTCCACTTATGGGAAGTACTGGCTTGTTCAAGGAGACTGACATGGAATACGGGATGGACTTTCCTCATAGGAGGTCATTCCAACTGAACAGCCACTGGGTTGGTAACAGCAGAGATGGGAAGCGGGCCAATGCATTTAGGGGAAATGTATTACTCTCCCCCATGTTGTTTAACATCAACCTGAAGCCGCTGGGAGAGATCATCCGGAGTTTCGGGGTGCGGTGCCATCTGTACGCAGATGATGTCCAGCTCTGTCACTCCTTCCCACCTGTCACTCAGGAGGCTGTCCAGGTACTGAACCGGTGAAATTGAATCCAGACAAGACAGAGGTCCTCCTGGTCAATCATAAGGCCTATCAGGGCATAGAGTCACAGCCTGTGCTGGATGGCATCACACTCCCCATGGAGGCGCAGGTCTGCAGTCTGGGGGTGATCCTAGACTCGTGGTTGAGCCTGGAGCCCCAGGTCTCCGCGGTGGTCAGGGGAGCCTTTGCACAGCTGAAACTTGCGCGCCAGCCGTGCCCGTACCTTGGGAAGCCAGACTTGGCCACGGTGGTCCACGCTCTTGTTACATCCCGATTAGACTACTGCAACGCACTCTACGTAGGGCTGCCTTTGAAGACTGTTTGGAAGCTTCAACTAGTCCAACGGGAGGGAGGGAGGGAGGCAGCCAGGTTGATAACCGGAGTGACGTACAGGGAGCGTACCACCCTCCTTTTACGTCAGGTCCACTGCCTGCCGATTGGCTACCGGGCACAATTCAACGTGCTGGCATTAGCCTATAAAGCTCTAAACGGTTCCGGCCCAGCTGACTTGTCCGAATGTGTCTCCCGCTATGACCCACCACGTAATTGAAGATCCTCAGGGGAGGCCCTGCTCTTGGTCCCGCCAGTCTCAGAGGTGCGGCTCATGGGGTGTGATGACTCATGGGCCATGTAGTCCTGTTCCTAGTACTGTTGTGACAGATGAAGAGGAAAACTTGGGTTTCCCACCGTTTCTGCCAGATTTGGAGCCCTTGCAACTGCAGGATGTTTTTCCACAAGAAGTCAGCCAAACAAGCCTTGAGGAGAAATCTCCCCCATTTTCTCGCCGCCTTTATTATAATCAAGATAGACACGCTCGGGAGGCGACTCGCCGAAGCACCCGGATAGCTGCCAGACAATTAGATGATTAAGTCTATTTCCCTTGGGAAAGTTTAAGGAGTCTTGCATCTGGACAGTATAGGTTTCGGTTCTTGTTCCCCAGAGAAAGTGTGCTTTGGCGGGAAAACAAGATCCTATATAGATGTTTGGCCACAAAGGATTCCTTGCGGAGTCAATTCGTCAGCTCGTGGAGTGAGATCGTGTGTAGACTTCGTACCCCAGTTCCCAGCTCCTGAACCAAGTTTCCAGCCTTGCCTTGTTCCACGGATTTCTATGGACTCAGTTCTTGTTCCACGTTTGTCTTGTTTCAAGTTGGACCTTGCCAAGTCTCAAGTCTAGCCTTGCCTTGCGTTTAAAACCACGGACCCTGCCTCTCGGATCCCAGCCTTGTTTTTCCCTCCTTCAGATTTTACCTTGAGCCTCAAAGACTAAGGACAGTTCCCCACACTATTGCTTGCTAAATAGTGTGTGTTTCGGTGAAGTGGATTATAACTTTGGACTTTAATATCATATATTGGACATTGCTTCCCTGGACTATATTTGACCTTTCCTGAAGGGTCTATTTCTGGACTATATTCTACACTTGTTTTTATTGACTTTATATAATTCTTTAATAAAGATATTAGATAGATTCTGGCCTCTGTGTATGGTTATTGGTGCTCTGCAGCCTGGGTCCTGACATGGGGACGGGAGACGGGGCCTTTTCCGTGGTGCCCCCCCCCCCCCCGCCCATGGAAGGCCCTCCCCAATGAGGCCAGGCCCCCTCCCTCCCCCCTCCCTCCCCTCCTTCCTAAAAAGAGCTAAGACTTGGCTGTGGGACCAGGCTTTCGGACAATAGAGGCAGCACCGTCTGTAACATCGGCTTCGGGATATGATTGACAGACCCGGTTCATACTTGAAATGCACCTAAATGTATATTTGAATTTGAATGTTAATAGGATGGTTATATATGTGTGTCATACTGTATGCCCCCTGAGTCCCCGTGGGTTGAGAGGGGCGGGATAAAAACACTGTAACAAATAATAAATAAATGGGGGGACGCTTCGGAGAAGGCCGAGTGGACTTCAGATACTTTGTTGACAGGTAGGAAAAGCTTCGACAACAGAATAACAATGCAGCGTTCCCTCCTACTTCGCAGTTCGCTTTTTGCGGCCTTGCTGTTTTGTGGATTTTCACTTAATGTCAATGTACACCATTGATCGCGGCATTTTCGCTCTTTTGCGGGTTTGTGTGTTGTGCGCACGCGGCTGTCCCTCTTCGCTGTTATGAGAAAGGGGTTTTTTGGGGGGAGAAATGAAGGGAGGGTTGGAAATAAAGAAAGGTTATTCAGCTTCCATTCCCTGTATCCTGTAACTGCTAAAATAAAGCATAAATCTATAAATAAATATAGTGCCCCTACTTTGCGGATTTTCATTTGGAACGTCACCCCCGCGATAAATCAAGGAACACTTATGGAAAGCGCCTTAAATGCATATTTAAATGTATAATTGTGTATATTTTTAATGTATACTCTCAATTTTATTGTAATTTTTAATCTTGATGATTTTTAAATTTGATGAAAACTGTTTGATGTGTATGTTTATATTGTAAGCCGCTCTGAGTTCCCTGATGGGTGAGAAGGCCGGGGTACAAGTGATGTAATAAATAAATAAACACTGTAATAGGAATAATAATAATAATAATAATAATAATAATAATAATAATAATAATAATGGAAATAATAATAATAATAATAATAATAATAATAGGGATCATAATAGGAAGTCTTGTGACGTCTGACTTGGCCGGGGTGGGCCACGCCTTCCTTACCTCCAGGCGGGACAGTTGTTGTTTTATAAGTGTGTTTTGTAAGTGTGTTTTTCCCGTGTCAGACCCCCCCCCCCCCCCCCGACCCTTCCGGGCACGAGAGTCAATCTCTCAGTCTCCGGACTCCTCTCTTCCCTGGAAGGCCGGCCTCCCTCGAACCTGCTGCTTCCCCTTTAAACATGCAAATAAGCTCCGTCCCCAGGGCGACAGCCAGCCGGACGCGCCTCCAGAGCTACGGACGGGCTTCCCGGGCGGCCAATCAGGAGCGCGGCTGCCCTGCGCAGGGCCCGCCTCCTCTCTTCTCTTCCCCTGGTGGTGACGTCACTCAGCCCCGCCCTCCCTCTTTCCCTCATCCGCCGCCATTTTAGGAGGCAGAGGCGGGAGCTGCGGCGTCGTCGTCTGAGGAGAAAGAAGGAAAGAAAAGCCTCGCTCGGAGCCCAGAGGCCGAGGAAGGAAGAAGGTGAGGCCTGGAGGGAGGGGGAATGGCGGCGCGGCCTGCCCTCAAGGCCCGGGCCAAGGAGCCCTCGGGGAGTCCCTCTCCCGGGAAGAAGGCGCCCCTCACGGTTCCCATCCGGGCGGCCTGGCCCTCTCCCCGCGGCACGCTCTCCTGGCCTTCCGCCCACAGGCCCCGGTGGCAGGGAGGCCCCTTCCTTCCTTCCTTCCTTCCTTCCTGGGGAGGCCTCGGGCGGGGTTCGTGTCTCTACATCCCCGCGGAGGGTTGTCCAAGGGAGGGAGAAGGCTGCCATTGGCCCCCGTGACAGGCACTGAACAGCCTCGCCGCCTCAGGGCCTGGCTGCTCCCTGCCGGGGG
Organism: Anolis carolinensis; assembly: GCF_035594765.1. NCBI lineage: Eukaryota > Metazoa > Chordata > Lepidosauria > Squamata > Anolidae > Anolis > Anolis carolinensis. Next base: position 146,696 of record NC_085843.1, read on the forward strand.
GGGTGGGGGAGGGGATCAGCCTGTTATCGGAGAAGAGAGACAGGCCGGGCCCCTCTGACCACCACCAGGCCGCCCAACCAAGGATCCCCCAGGCAAGAAGCAGACAGGCCTTGGAGCTGCAATGCTGTTCAAGGTGATTGATTGATTGCCACGCCAGAGTTCTGTCTCCCTCCCTCCCTGCCTCCCTCCCTGGGCATCATTCCGCAGGGACCTCGTTTCCAACAGGCCCCACCACCTCTGAGGATGCCTGCCACAGATGCAGGCGAAACGCCAGTGGGGAGTGCTGCTGGGACATGGCCAGGCAGCCCGGAAAACTCACAGCCACCCCAGGATCCCTCCGCCTCCCTCTCGCCCTCTTCGCCGTGTCTTCCATCATCCGGGACATTTTTTATGAATGTTTTTTTAATGAATATTTTAGTGAATATTTTATGATTATTTTCGTAAATAGTTCTGCAAATATTTTGTCTGTTTTTCTTATTTATTTATTTATTTATTTATTTATTTATTTATTATCCCGCTTTTTTCCTCTCCCACGGGTGGGGTTCCAAGCGACGCACAATTGTTAAAAGCAGCAAAAATTATGTAACATTAAAGATATTCAACAAAAACATTCAGATAACCAAATAAACACATGACACACTGAATAAACCATATATAACAAATTAATGGATAAAGACATTATAACTGTTGGAGGCCAGTGTGAATGTTGTAATTAATCACCTTAATTAGCATTAAATGGCCTTCCCAGCTTCACCTCCTGGCCTGGGGGAATCCTTTGTTCAGAGTCGTGAGCTGCCCCTGATTGATTCCTGTCTGGAATTCTTCTGTTTTCAGAGTGTTGTTCCTTATTTACTGTTCTGATTTTGGAGTTTTTTAATACTGGTAGCCAGATTTTGTTCATTTTCATGGTTTCCTCCTTTCTGTTTAAATTGTCCACATGCTTGTTCTCACATCCAGAGTTAGAGGGAGGGTTGTGTATGCGCGGCGAAACAATCACGGAGTCTGTGTGTGCCCCTCTCCCTCCTCCTCAGTCCTTCCAATGTGAATGACTGAAAGAAAACTCTGCAGCCCTGGTGTGGATTCATTTTTCTTGAAGGCTAGTCTCTTCCAACCCTGATTATTACAGTATTATTGTTGTTGTTGGTCAGGGGTGCTTGGATTATGTTTTGGTGCACAAAGGCAAAAGGGGGTTGGAGTAGATGGCCCCAGTGGTCTCTTCCAACCATGTGTATTATGGTATTTTTATTATTATTATTATTATTATTATTGGGTGGCTGTCTGTCAGGGGTGCTTGGATTATGTTTTGGTGCACAAAGGCAAAAGGGGGTTGGAGTAGATGGCCCCAGTGGTCTCTTCCAACCATGTGTATTATGGTATTTTTATTATTATTATTATTGGGTGTCTGTCTGTCAGGGGTGCTTGGATTATGTTTTGGTGCACAAAGGCAAAAGGGGGTTGGAGTAGATGGCCCCAGGGGTCTCTTCCAACCATGTGTATTATGGTATTTTTATTATTATTATTATTGGGTGTCTGTCTGTCAGGGGTGCTTGGATTATGTTTTGGTGCACAAAGGCAAAAGGGGGTTGGAGTAGATGGCCCCAGGGGTCTCTTCCAACCATGTGTATTATGGTATTTTTATTATTATTATTATTGGGTGTCTGTCTGTCAGGGGTGCTTGGATTATGTTTTGGTGCACAAAGGCAAAAGGGGGTTGGAGTAGATGGCCCCAGGGGTCTCTTCCAACCATGTGTATTATGGTATTTTATTATTATTATTATTAATATTAATATTATTGGGTGGCTGTCTGTCAGGGGTGCTTGGATCATGTTTTGCTGCACAAAAGCTGAAGAAGGTTGGAGTAGATGGCCCCAGGGGTCTCTTCCAACCATGTGTATTATGGTATTATTATTATTATTATTATTGGGTGGCTGTCTGTCAGGGGTGCTTGGATTATGTTTTGGTGCACAAAGGCAAAAGGGGGGTGGAGTAGATGGCCCCAGGGGTCTCTTCCAACCATGTGTATTATGGTATTATTATTATTATTATTATTGGGTGGCTGTCTGTCAGGGGTGCTTGGATTATGTTTTGGTGCACAAAGGCAAAAGGGGGGTGGAGTAGATGGCCCCAGGGGTCTCTTCCAACCATGTGTATTATGGTATTTTTATTATTATTATTATTGGGTGGCTGTCTGTCAGGGGTGCTTGGATTATGTTTTGGTGCACAAAGGCAAAAGGGGGTTGGAGTAGATGGCCCCAGGGGTCTCTTCCAACCATGTGTATTATGGTATTATTATTATTATTATTATTGGGTGGCTGTCTGTCAGGGGTGCTTGGATTATGTTTTGGTGCACAAAGGCAAAAGGGGGGTGGAGTAGATGGCCCCAGGGGTCTCTTCCAACCATGTGTATTATGGTATTTTTATTATTTTTATTATTATTATTGACACAACAACGTTGTATATCATAGCAAACAAGATAGATATGCTGGATTTCGTTTCACATATTCACAAGTCGAACACTTCCCAAGTGTCTAGGACTGTGTGATGTATTTTCGGATGATGCGTGCAGATCCCAGTAGGGTGGCCTTTTGTAGTTGGCAGGTTGTAATTTTGTCAATGTCTATTGTTTCCAAATGCCGGCTGAGATCTTTTGGCACGGCACCCAGTGTGCCCATCACCACCGGGACCACCTGCACTGGTTTCTGCCAGAGTCTTTGAAGTTCAATCTTGAGGTCCTGATAGCGGCTGAGTTTTTCCTGTTGTTTTTCATCAATGCGACTGTCACCTGGGATGGCAACATCAATGATCCAAACCTTGTTCTTTTCTACAACTGTGATGTCTGGTGTGTTGTGTTCCAGAACTTTGTCAGTCTGGATTTGGAAGTCCCACAGTATCTTTGCGTGCTCATTTTCCAATATTTTTGCAGGTTTGTGATCCCACCAGTTCTTTACTGCAGGGAGGTGGTACTTGAGGCATAAGTTCCAATGAATCATTTGGGCCACAGAGTTGTGTCTCTGTTTGTAGTCTGTCTGTGCAATTTTCTTACAGCAGCTGAGGATATGATCAATGGTTTCGTCGGTTTCCTTGCACAGTCTGCATTTTGGGTCATCAGCTGATTTTTCGATCTTGGCCTTGATTGCATTTGTCCTGATGGCTTGCTCCTGGGCTGCAAGGATCAGGCCTTCTGCCTCCTTCTTCAGGGTCCCATTCGTGAGTCAGAGCCAGGTCTTCTCCTTGTCAGCTTTTCCTTCAATTTTGTCAAGGAACTCTCCATGCAGTGTTTTGTTGTGCCAGATGTCAGCTCTAGTTTGTAGTGCGGCTTTCTTGTACTGGTTTTTTGTCTGGTGTGCTTTGAGGAGTTTCTGATTTTTGACTTCAATCAAAGCAGGTTCTTCACTTTGCTTCACATCTTCTGCCAGGGCATCTTCTTCTTTGACTGCTTGTTTTACTTGCAAGAGTCCTCTGCCCCCTCATCTTCTAGGCAGATATAGCCGGTCAACATCACTGCGAGGGTGCAGTGAATGATGAATGGTCATGAGTTTTCTTGTTTTTCTGTCCAAATTGTCCAGTTCCACCTGTGTCCAATTTATAATGCCAGCAGTATATCTTATGACAGGTATGGCCCAGGTGTTTATAGCCTTGATGGTGTTGCCTCCATTGAGCTTGCTTTTGAGAATTTTTCTGACCCTTTGTGTGTATTCTTTGCTGACTACAGTTTTCACATGTTCATGCTTGATGTTGTCCAGCTGTAATATGCCCAGATATTTATAGGCCTCTGGCTGGTGACACCTTATTGTTTGGCCATTGGGCATGTTGATGCCCTCACTTTCAATGATTTTTCCCTTCTTCAATGCCACTGTCGAACATTTGTCCAAACCAAACTCCATGTTGATATCAGTGCTAAAAATTCGGACAGTGTTGGTCAGAGACTGGATTTCAGTTTCCGTTTTTCCATATAGCTTCAGGTCATCCATGTACATCAAATGTGAAATTTTGTGAGAATTCTTAGATTTTTGGTAGCCGAGATTTGTTTTTTGTAAGATTGTTGACAGAGGGATCATGGCAATAATGAAAAGCAGAGGGGACAATGAATCTCCCTGGAAAATTCCTCTTCTGATGTTGACAAGTCCATAGCTTTCATTTCCAACAAACAGTTCAGTTTTCCAGTGCTCCATCATGTTTTCAATGAAGATGCCAACGTTTTTACTAATCCTGATGGCGTCCAGGCACTTGATGATCCAGCTGTGTGGGAGTGAGTCAAAGGCCTTTTTGTAGTCAATCCACGTCATGTGAAGATTAGCTTTTCGGCTCTTACAGTTCTCCAGAATCATTTTGTCAATCAATAACTGGTCTTTTGTGCCCCTGCTTTTCCGTTTCTGTTCATCTGGCAAGATGTTTTTTTCTTCAAGATAGTCTTGAATTCTGTCAGCTATGATGCCAGTTTAAACATAGTGGGCAGACACGTTATTGGCCTGTAGTTTCCTGGTGCTGCTCCTTTTGCTGGATCCTTTTGTATCAGGTATGTTCTTCCAGTTGTTAGCCATTCACTGATACTTCCTTTCTGCAGCATCTCATTGAATTGTTGGGCCATTTTTCCATGTAAACTAATCAGATGTTTGAGCCAAAATCCATGAAGTTGATCACTACCAGGCGATGTCCAGTTCTTGACTTTTTGCACTCATTTGCTGATCATTTCAGTTTTTATTTCCATCTGCTCCATTTTGTTCTGTGAGAATTTTCCTTCGAACTCCTTTATCCACCCAGCGTTTTTGTTGTAGTTTTTATTATTTTCCCAAAGTTCTTTCCAGAACTTCGTTGTTGCAGTTTTCTCTGGCTTTATGGTTACTGTGTCTGTTGTTTGGTTCAGGCTCTGGTAGAACCGTCTTTGGTCTGATTGAAACAGTTGATTTTGTCTGTACTGGATGATTCTGGCTTCATACCTTTCAATTTTTCTGGCTGTTGCTGTAATTTGTTCTTTCACGATTTCCAAAGCTTCAATTTTTCTGGTGTTCAGCCAGTACTTTCGGATCATTGATTTTGTCATTCTTCAGTTTCTTCTCTTTCATATTTTTCAGGTTACTTGCATCTGATCTAAGTTTCTTGATTTTCAACTCTAGCCTGACCTTCCACTTTGGTTTTCCAGTCGATTTTCTTTGGGGCTGCCTTGGTTGTAGGAGCCCAAGTTCTTCTGTTACTATCACTGCTGCACTGTAGGCATACTGGTTTGTTTGTTCAATTGATGTTATTTGGACAGTGGAGAGTGCTGCATTCACATCTTTCATGAGAGGCGCCAGGTGTCTCTTGGGCACTGTTTTTAGAGTTGGGAGCCGCTTTCTTATTGCATTTGCTGCAGCCTGAGCCATGATCTTATCCTTGAGCTCTTGTTGGCTTGCTGTCAAGGTTCCTGGTTTATTTATTTCGTGTCAAAAGCATTGGTACAGCAAATACATTTCAAATAATGGAAATAAAATAGAAAAGCAAAGAAGTCACAAGCAACTAAATAGTTTTGGACCAAAAGCGGGCAACAGCAACCGCATTGTCTGTAGCTTTAAACAACTCCTCCTCCGTACATGAGGCAGGGCATTGTGGGCAAGCATACATATGCTTGTCGCAGCTATCAAATTGGGGTTCCAAACATTCAACCCCTTCTGCGGAAGTTGCACCCTCGTCCAAGGAGAAAAACTCCAAAACAAAACTGTCCTTTGGTAAAGAAAGATTTATATAAACAAAACATACAAAACACAGTCCTTTGCTTTTATCAGCAGCAAACACAAAGCTTTCTTATCTTCAAGCTTTAACCTCTGTGGTTTCTGGACTCTCCGTCTTCAAACCTCTCTTCGATTCCACTTCAGTAGCTCTTCAGCAGCAATAACATCTTTGCCACCATCACAGCACACACTACAACACTGCACTTTACAATACTGCTACAACACACCACCTTAACAACACACTAAACACAAGACTTACTCAGACTCTATTAATAGCCCTCAATCTAAAGCAGGTGTCTTAATTGCTGCTGGTCAAACACAGATGGGACATGATTCCTGCAAACACTTATTCATTTTCACTTAAGAAATGACCCAAATAATATAAAACTCTGACACCCCTTTCCTTTCTTAAGTGAAAATCCCAAAACAATATATAACAATCATACAACAAAATACATTACATTTCCATAATTTTACATACAGGCATTCAGATTCAATTATCTGGTTGATTTACATTTATCAAACCCAAACCATTTTTTTTTCATGTATTAACACTTTGTACCATAAACCTGTCTGGAGGTACCCCTATATTTTTCCTTTTTGACCTCCTGGGAATTTCAATAAATTCTACAGTTTTATTTTCTTCATCACTACTAGACTGATGTTCAATGTAGAATTTCAAAAGCCAGTTTTCAGCTTTGGCCCCCAAGTGTTTGATTTGCTCCATCATCAGGTCATCTAGGCCAGGTGCTTTACCAGTCTTACATCGCTTGATGGCTTCTCTGAGTTCTTTCAGGTTTAGAGGAGAAGACAACTGGTGGGTTTCAAGTTCTGGCACCCTGTTGATTTTCATCTTTATTCTGCTGCAGTTGGTTTTCCCATTCTGAATTAGCTGGTGAGCTATCTGGTCTGGTGTCACGTTCGCGTGTCCAGGGTTGACCAGAGGGTCACTATCCAGGCGTCTCAGCAATTGCCAGGCTTTTCGGCTACTCTTGGACATGTCCAGGTTCTCAAGCAGCTCTATCCAACGGTCTTTCTTAGCATTAGCTAAGGCTGTAGATAGTTTTTGGCCTGCTGCTATAGTCCCATCGCTGTATGGGTTCTCTTGAAATAATCTGAGATATTCTTGTAGCTGATTTAGTGATTCTTCATTTAGGCCTGGTAGGTAGCTTGTGCGACAGCCTCTAGGGATTGAGAGCCTTGAGGATCTTTTCACAGCTTCTACGAACAGGTCATAATTTTCTATAGAAGGTTCTATATCAGAAATAGCAGCTTCCAAGGTCTCTGTAAACTTTGTCCAGTTAGCTTTATTGAAGTTATATCTTCTGCGGAATGGGACACTTTTCGGTCTTACAGCTGCATATGCTACGCAGCATATTGGTCTGTTTTGTGTGTTAGGTATTGGGTTTAATACCCTTTTGGTGCATTAGTGGCTTATGCTTTCCTTTACAAAAATCAGATCAGGGTTATAACCACGCTTCCATCGGCTGCTATTAAATGATGGTGGTAATTTACTGTCATGAAGGAGGCTCATTCTACTATTGTCGGCCCATGTTAGAACTGCTTCGTCATTTCTATCATCTTCGTCATAGCCCCAGACACAGCTGTGGCTATTGAAATCTCCCACAACAAAATGGGCTTCATGATTGTGGCAACTGGTTGGGGGTGTAAAATAGAAATCAGCCCCAGGTGGTTTATAGAGTGATGATACGGTGCAACTATCAAGTTCCACAGATAAGATTTCAATGTTGTTCACTTCTGTGAGGGAAGTTGCAGAGATTGCTACACCAGATCGTACAAAAATGGCACTGCCATATTGTCTGTGAGGTCGTTCCACTGCCAGCTGCATTCCAAGAATTTTTGGTCTTCTCATTGTAATGTCTCTGTGTGTTTCCTGTATACATAGGATGTCACATGAGATGTCCTAAGACATTTTGGCTAATAGTTCTTCCTTAGCAAGTGACAAACCTTCTATATTAATAGACATAATCGTTAGCAATATTATTATTATTAAACTTTATTTGTACCCCGCTAGCATCTCCCGAAGGACTCGATGCGGCTTACAAAGGCCAAGGCCTCAACACACAATATAACAATACAAAACAAAAGGCAAATTAAAAACAATTAAAACAGTATAAACAACAAGCAATAAACAATACGCTAAAACACAATAAAACTGGGCCGGGCCAGAGTAATGGGTACAAGATTAAAAGTGCTGATGTGACAGGTGATATATAAGGCTTATAGGGCAAGTGCAGAGTGCGATATACGATCTTAGTTCTAATAAAGTGCTTATGGGACTTGGTATTGGAGATTTCTTATTAATCTGGGAAGGCACATTGGAACAGCCAGGTCTTCAAGTTCTTTCTGAAGACTGCCAATGTAGGGGCCTGTCTGAGATCCTTGGGGAGGGTGTTCCAGAGTCGGGGGGCCACCACAGAGAAGGCCCTGTCTCGTGTCCCTACCAACTGCGCTTGCGACGCAGGCGGGATCACGAGCAGGGCCTCTCCAGATGACCGAAGTGAACACGTGGATTCGTAGACGGAGATGCGGTCACGGAGGTAGGATGGTCCCAAACCGTTCAGGGCTTTGTAGGTAAGCACCTGCACCTTAAATTGGGCTCGGAAAGTAAATGGCAGCCAGTGGAGCTCCTTGAACAGGAGGGTTGACCTCTCTCTGTAAGGGGCCCCAGTTAACATCCTGGCTGCCGCTCGTTGGACCCGCTGGAACTTCCGAGCCGTTTTCAAGGGCAGCCCCACGTAGAGCGCATTACAGTAGTCCAGTCTGGAGGTGACCAAGGCATGGACCACCCCGGCCAGATCAGCCTTCGCGAGGTACGGTCGCAGTTGGCGCACGAGTCTCAATTGTGCGAAGGCCCTCCCAGACACCGCCGACGCCTGAGCCTCGAGCGTAAGCGATGAATCCAAGAGGACTCCCAGACTGCGGACCTGTGGCTTCAGGGGGAGTGTAACCCCGTCCAGCACAGGTTGCCACCCTATACCCCGGTCAGGATTACGATTGACCAGGAGGACCTCTGTCTTGTCGGGATTGATCTTCAGCTTGTTCCTCCTCATCCAGATAGACACAGCGGCCAGGCACTCGTCCAGCACCCGAGAGGCCTCCTTGGAATTAGGTGGGAAGGAGTAGTAGAGTTGTGCGTCATCTGCATAGAGGTGACACCCAACTCCAAAACTCCGGATGACCTCTCCCAGCGGTTTCATGTAGATGTTAAAGAGCATGGGAGACAGAGTAGAGCCTTGCGGGACCCCACAGCTCAAAGGCCACAACAAAACCGTGCCCCCTAGACCCATCCCAGAGAGTCGTCCCAGAAGGATACCATGATCGATGGTATCGAAAGCCGCTGAGATGTCCAAGAGAACCAACAGGGTCACACTCCCCCTGTCCAGCTCTCTACGGAGGTCATCCACCAAGGCGACCAAGGCTGTCTCAGTGCCGTGACCAGGCCTGAAACCAGACTGTGACTGATCTAGGTAGTTGATGTCATCTAGAAAGCCCTGGAGCTGAAAATGTCATCTAGAAAGCAATGGTCTTGATAAAGACCTTTGGTATTCATCCATTCATCCAATGCTTTTGGGGTGGAAAGATCGGCCGCTTACAAGAAACGTTGCCCAGGGGACGCCCGACTGAATTCACTCAATCTTCGGGGAGGCTCTTTCCGTGTCCCCCAAGGTTCCTGGTGGTTCGGCCGATGTTTCAAGTGCTGGTTCTTCAAATTCTTGCAAAAGCTCCACACTTTCTTCTGATTCAGTCTGTTCCACCATTCCAAGTGTTGCTGGAGTCTCTGCTGCTGTCTGTGCTGTGGTCTGATGGTAATTTACTTTGCAAATTTTATTATTATTATTATTATTATTATTATTATTATTATTATTATCATAGAATCATAGAATAGTAGAGTTGGAAGAGACCACATGGGCCATCTAGTCCAACCCCCTGCTAAGAAGCAGGAAATCGCATTCAAAGCACCCCCGACAGATGGCCATCCAGCCTCTGCTTAAAAGCCTCCAAGGAAGGAGCCTCCACCACAGCCCCGGGGAGAGAGTTCCACTGTCGAACAGCCCTCACAGTGAGGAAGTTCTTCCTGATGTTCAGGTGGAATCTCCTTTCCTGTCGTTTGAAGCCATTGTTCCGTGTCCTAGTCTGCAGGGCAGCAGAAAACAAGCTTGCTTCCTCTTCCCTATGACTTCCCTTCACATATTTGTACATGGCTCTCATCATGTCTCCTCTCAGCCTTCTCTTCTGCAGGCTAAACATGCCCAGCTCTTTAAGCCGCTCCTCATAGGGCTTGTTCTCCAGACCCTTAATCATTTTAGTCGCCCTCCTCTGGACGCTTTCCAGCTTGTCAGAATCTCCCTTCATCTGCGGTGCCCAAAATTGGACACAGTATTCCAGGTGTGGTCTGACCAAGGCAGAATAGAGGGGGAGCATAACTTCCCTGGATCTAGACGCTATTCCCCTATTGATGCAGGCCAGAATCCCATTGGCTTTTTTAGCTGCTGCATCACATTGTTGGCTCATGTTTAACTTGTTGTCCACGAGGACTCCAAGGTCTTTTTCACACACACTGCTGTCAAGCCAGGCGTCCCCCATTCTGTATCTTTGATTTCCATTTTTTCTGCCGAAGTGAAGTCTCTTGCATTTGTCCCTGTTGAACTTCATTTTGTTAGTTTTGGCCCATCTCTCTAGGGTAGCTGTCTGTCAGGGGTGCTTGGATCATGTTTTCCTGCACAAAAGCAGAAGGGGGTTGGAGTAGATGGCCCCAGGGGTCTCTTCCAACCATGTGTATTATGGATTTTATTATTATTATTTGAAACACAACAAGATGAGTCAACAGCAGACACTTTGCTGGCTGTTGTACTGGATCACACATCGGACACTTCCCAAGTGTCTAGGAATGTGTGATTATCAACGTATATATATTTGTCTAGGCCGAACTCCATACTGATGACAGTGCTAAAGATTCTGACTGTGTTGGTCAGTGATTGGATTTCTGTTTTTGATTTTCCGTAAAGCTTTAGATCATCCAAGTGGGAAATTTTTGGTGAATTTCTTGCTGTTTGGTAGCCCAGGTTTCTTTTCTGTAGAATTACTGACAGAGGGACCATTGCAATGATGAACAGCAGTGGTGACAGTGAGTCGCCCTGGAAAATTCCTCTCCTGATGTTAACAATTCCATAGCTTTCGTTGCCCACAAACAACTCGGTTTTCCATTGTTTCATTGCTTTTTTGGTGAACTTTCTAATATTTTCAGAAATCCCGATGACATCTAGACATTTTATGATCCAACAATGTGGCAATAAGTCAAATGCTTTTTTGTAATCAATCCAAGTTGTATATAGGTTTGTTTTGCGGCTTTTGCAAGCCTCCAGTATTATTTTGTCAATCAGAAGCTGATCTTTTGTGCCTCTACTTCTTCGTTTAAAATGTTTGGGGACCCCTAGACTAGAACATCTTTTCTTTTTCCATGGTGAATTGGATGTTTGGGTGGATGCTGTTGAGGTGGTCCAGGAACTTGCTGAGTTCTTCTCCATGGCTCCAAATGGTGAAGGTGTCATCAACATATCTGAACCATATAGTTGGCTTTTTTGGTGCTGTTTCCAGGGCTTGTTTTCAAAGTCTTCCCTGTAGAAATTTGCTACTACTGGGCTGAGAGGGCTCCCCATGGCCACTCCATCTTTCTGTTCATAGAATTAATTGTCCCACTGAAAGTAGCTTGTGAGGCAATCGTGAAAGAGAGCGGTGATGTCTTCTGGGAAGTTTTGATTAGTGCGAAGGTGTCCGATATTATGTTACCATGTATTGAAAAAGCAGTTCAATACAGGGTAACATAGTGTAGCAATTACTGCATTTACAAATTTAGCAACAAAACATTGACTACAAAAGCATTGACTACTAAAAGGCAGACTGCGTTGGATAATACAGAACGTTGGAAAAGCGAGACTCTACTGTATTATTCTCTGAAACACAACTCAACATTCTTCCAAAGCGTTGAGCCATGCCCGGAAAACACACAACAACCCCACTGGGCCATGGCAATTGAGGTGGAGTCAGTTTGCATTCATTCCACAGTGAAGACGTGCCCCAGGTCCACCTTTTTTCCTTCTGCTGGACAAAGGACAAGGGGAAAAAAAGAGAAGTGGGCAAAGGAGAAAGATTGACAGGAAAATACATTGTGGGTGGAACTGTGCTTGTCTTTGCATCCCATCCTGGGGCTCAGCCGAGGGAGTGAATGGCCCAGAGGGACTTGGTTCAGCAGAGACTCATTTTGTGAACATCCCATCAAGCCTCAGTGGTGGTTTGAATTAGACGGTGGAGAGGCAGGTCTTGGTTGGCAGCAGGATTGCTTTGATGGCAGGAGGCGCCTGCGTTGGGATGCTCAGGACGCAGACGTGAAAGGCAGCCCCGTAATCGTTGTGTCCCTCAGGATACAGCACATCCTGGTAATTCCGGGAAACCCGTTATCCAGTGAATGACACCTTTTAATACTGGAAAGAGCCATTCCTTTATGCCTGCCTGCCTTCCGTTCCTTTGGCCACATTTGTGTTCAGCCCAATGAAACCAAAGTGATGCTCCAGTATTAATAATAACAACTCTAATCATAACCTACTTTTGTACCCCGCCTCCATCTCCCCAAAGAGACTCAGGGTTGTTACGTATGGCACAATGTGCCTAAAAACAATGTACAATAAACACACAATACTATACAAGATAAAACCAAAACATATCAAACAAGGTTTAAACTCAAAACTGCACCTAATAACCTATGATGAGACCGGTCATAAAACATAGCCAACTGCAAACAGGAGCAAGGAATAGGATGGTGAAAATTTCATCCAATGAACGAGGGTAGAGGGCAAAAGTGCAGTTCTGTGGCATTAACTGCAGACCATTGGGACTAGACATGGTCAAAGGCTTGTCCAGACATCCAAGTCTTCAATTCCTTCTGGAATATTGGAAGGAGATTTCATTTTTTCCTTCTATCATTCATTGTTTTTACCCTCCCTGTTCTTTCTTTCTGGATTCATTCCCTTCTTTATTAAGAATAATTGATTGCCTTTGCTGGTACAGTAGAGCCTCACTTATCCAAGCCTCTCTTAACCAAGGTTCTGGATTATCCAAGCCATTTTTGTAGTCAATGTTTTCAATATATCGTGATATTTTGGTGCTAAATTCGTAAATGCAGTAATTACAACATAATATTCCTGCGTATTGAACTACTTTTTCTGTCAAATTTGTTGTAAAACATGATGTTTTGGTGCTTAATTTGTAAAATCATAACCTCATTTGATGTTTAATAGGCTTTTCCTTAGTCCCTCATTATCCAAGATATTCGCTTATCCAAGCTCCTGCCGGCCCATTTAGCTTGGATAATTGAGACTCTACTGTATCTATTTGTTTGCTTAAGACCTCGATGTCTGCATTTCTTGATACCATAGAGTCTCGCTTATCCAACCTTCACTCTTCCAACATTCTGTATTATCCTATACAGTCTTCCTCCCACGTGGATCCACAACTGTTTCTCTAGGCAGCAACATGCAAGTACAGCCTTGATCGCAAACAAGTGGCAGACTTGTTGTAAAGCATGATGTTTTGGTGCTTAATTTGTAAAATCATAGCTAAAATTTATGTTTAATATGCTTTCCCTTAATCCCTCCTTAAAGTAAGGTAAAAGTTTCCCCTGATGTTACGTCAAGTCGTGACCGACTCTGGGACCTGGTGCTCATCTCCATTTCTAAGCCGAAGAGCCGGCCTTGTCCATAGACACCTCCAAGGTCATGTGGCCACTGGCAAGACTGCATGGAGCGCCATTACCTTCCCGCCGGAGCGGTACCTATTGATCTACTCACATTTGTATGATTTCGAACTGCTAGGTTGGCTGGAGCTCGTGCTAAAAGCGGGCGCTCATTCCGCTCCTGGAATTAGAACTTGGGACCTTTTGGTCCACAAGTTCAGCAGCTCAACGCTTTAACACGCTGTGCCATCAGGGGCCCCTAATCACTTCTCATTATCCAATATCCAATGTTCTGCTGGAGTGTTTATGTTGGATAAGTGAGACTCTACTGTATTTCCATTTTCAACGTAACCCATTAAATGAAAGGGGGAAATCTTGTAGGTAAAGAAGATATCTGGCTTTTAATTCTTGATCTTTTGCTTTTTTCCTAACCAGGGAAATGAGGATTCTATGGAGCCACGTCTTGGGTGCTGTAAGGAAAGAAATAATATAGGAAGAAGAAATCCTCCCAAGGTGAAGATCTTGCTGAATTCCTGACCTCACTTACAGATAAGAAAGGAAAAAAGAAGAGTCAAGTATCTGTATTCTAATGAAACACCGATATCACAGTGGACGTGAAGGAGAAAGCATCCAAATACCTGGAGTGTGGAAAGAGTGAGTTACACTCAGAGTTATGGTCTGCAGCGGCATGAAAGGAAACACACCGCGGAGAAGGCTTATGAATTCCTGGAGTGTGGAAAGAGTTTTGCGCAGAGTGTAGATCTATGTTCACATCAAAAAACTCACACTGCAGAGAAACCTTATACACGCATGGAGTGTGGAAAGGGATTTAGTTACAGTTCAAAACTATGTTTGCATCAGAAAAAACTCACTGGAGAGAAACCCTATAAATGCCTGGAATGTGGAAAGAACTTTATTGAGAGTTCAAATCTACGTTTACATCAACGGACTCACACTGGTGAGAAACCACATACTTGCCTGGAGTGTGGAAAGAGCTTCACTTCTAGTGGAAGTCTATATAAACATCAAAGGACTCACACTGGGGAGAAACCCTATACATGCCTGCATTGTGGAAAGAGCTTTGCTTGGAGAGGAACTCTAGATGTACATCAAAGGACTCACACTGGGGAGAAACCCTATTCATGCCTGGAGTGTGGACAGAGCTTTACTCTGAGTTCAAATCTACGTTCACATCAAAGGACTCACACTGGGGAGAAACCCTATACATGCCTGGATTGTGGAAAGAGCTTTGCTTGGAGAAGAAATCTAGATGTACATCAAAGGACTCACACTGGGGAGAAACCCTATTCATGCCTGGAGTGTGGACAGAGCTTCACTGAGAGAGGAAGTCTACGTTCACATCAACGGAGTCACACTGGGGAGAAACCCTATTCATGCCTGGAGTGTGGACAGAGCTTCACTGAGAGTGGAAATCTACGTTCACATCAAAGGACTCACACTGGGGAGAAACCCTATACATGCCTGGAGTGTGGACAGAGCTTCACTGAGAATGGAAGTCTACGTAAACATCAAAGGATTCACACTGGGGAGAAACCCTATAAATGCCTGGAGTGTGGAAAGTGCTTCACTGAGAGTGGAAGTCTACGTTCACATCAAAGGACTCACACTGGGGAGAAACCCTATTCATGCCTGGAGTGTGGAAAGAGCTTTGCTCAGAGAGGACATCTAGATGCACATCAAAGGACTCACACTGGGGAGAAACCCTATAAATGCCTGGAGTGTGGACAGAGCTTCACCACTAGTGGAAGTCTACGTAAACATCAGCGGACTCACACTGGGGAGAAACCCTATTCATGCCTGGAGTGTGGACAAAGCTTCACTGCTAGTGGAAGTCTACGTAAACATCAGCGGATTCACACTGGGGAGAAACCCTATTCATGCCTGGAGTGTGGAAAGTGCTTCACTGAGAGTGGAAGTCTACATTCACATCAAAGGATTCACACTGGGGAGAAACCCTATATATGCCTGGAGTGTGGAAAGAGCTTCACTAAGAGTGGAAATCTACGTTCACATCAAAGGACTCACACTGGGGAGAAACCCTATACATGCCTGGAGTGTGGAAAGAGCTTTACTCTGAGTTCAAATCTACGTTCACATCAAAGGACTCACACCAGGGAGAAACCTTATAAACGCATCCAGTGTGAATAGAATCGCTCTGAGAGTTGAAATCTACAGAGACATGGAATTCATATTGAAGAGAACAGTCGTATTTGACCCCATAGGGCTCCCCTACACAGAGCATTTCAAGCATTTCATGTTGGTGATGCACTTTTCAGGCATGCATCCTTTCACGACACTACAGTAGTCTCATTTATCCAAGCTTCACTTATCCATTGTTCTGTATTATCCAAGGCAGTCTGCCTTTTAGTAGTAAATGTTGCAATGTTTTGGTGCTAAATTCGTAAATACAGTAATTACTACATAACATTACTGTGTATTGAACTGCTTTTTCTTTAAAAATTTTTTGTAAAACATGATGTTTTGGTGCTTAATTTGTAAAATCATAATGTAATTTTTTGTTTAATAGGCTTTTTTATTAATCCCTCCTTATGATCCAATATTTTCACTTATCCATGATTCTGCTGGCCCGTTTATCTTAGATAAGTGAGACTCTACTGTATTTCATTTGAACTAGCAAAACAGATTAACCATTTCATCAGGAAGTGTGAGAGAGTGTTTCTCCAGGAGACTTGGGAGAGTATATCTCAATTCCTGTATAATCCTGGTGGGAGATTTTGATGCCCAATGGTTCCAGACAATGAATCTCTTTATGGTCATTTCAGTGAGCATGCTCTTGAGCCAGCGGCGGTCCACCCCGTTCCTGATGGCCGTCCAAAGGTCTGACCTGCAGTTATTGTGGGCTTTTTTCTTCTACGAATGATCAATAGCCGAGAGATAGTTCTATTGAATGTTGGCACGGATGAGGCTCAATCTGGAGAATATACAGGAGTCTGTTCTGACAATAAAGGTCCTGAATTTATATCAGGAATTAGTCACACAAGGGAGTTTGGTCTGTAATAATCCTACAAATCAGAATGCGGCTGCTTTTAGATCTAAACCTCGGTTTGACCAGGGATGCCTGGACGTGAAGAATCCCTTATGAAGACATTACACGAGATACAGGCAGCTGAATTTCCCATCTTTGCCTCTGCATTCGTTCCTATTAAAGGAAAGATGTAAAAAGCTAATTAGAGGTAAAGAGGGATTAGCAATGACAACAAATTGGGAAAAACTAATTTTTGCCTCGAGGTTACATGATTCTGCCACTTTTTGGAGGACAGTCCCTAGGGCAATGAAGTCACTAAGCAGGTAAGTTAAATAATTGGTTTTTGGCTTATTAAATGCAGTTATAGATTACAATTATATACTTTTGTTATTAAACTATAAATGTCGTGAAATTATAGTTTTCTTCCTGAAGTGACACACCACTTGAGTTATGCTCGGGTTATTTTTGGTTTTTTTTTTTTTTGCGAATTTTGACACACCAAGTTCAAAAGGTTGTCCATCACTGCTCTAGGGCCCGGGCTGTGGCGCAGGCTGGAGAGCAGCCAACTGCAACCACCTGCGGTGAATCGCTCTGAGGTCATGAGTTCAAGGCCCACTTGGAGCCTATGTTTGTCTTGTCTTTGTTCTGTGTTGAAGGCATTGAATGTTTGCCTATGTGTGTGGTGTGATCTGCCCTGGGTCCCCTTCGGGGTGAGAAGGGCGGAATATAAATACTGTAAATAAATAAATAGGGGATTGGATAGTAAAATGGGCCCAGTAGTTTCTTACATTCCTGTCAAGACCTGAGCTGGCTATCATCATTCCAGTCTACAAAGAAAGGAGAAGATCAGGCCCTGAAAACTAGAGAGCAATTAGCTCTTCAAGTGTAATCAGCACCCTGTATGCTCATCATCTCCTTGGAAAACCTCCGTCTGAATGGAAGAGGAAAACCTTCTGGAAGACCATTAGGCAGGTTTTAGACTGGGATGCTCTACTGGAGGCCATGGTATAGTTTTACACCATATTATGGATAAATATTCCTTTAGGATCCAGGGAGCCCGTTATACAGCCTTCATTGACTTTGAGTCTTCATTTGATAGGATTCCTCCAGACGAGGTTGTGGCAGAAATTGGAGATAAGCATTATTGACAGGCGCCTGTTGATGTTAACCCATAGCCTTTATGTGGAAACATGTTTGAAAGTGAGATGGAAGAGGGTAGGCCACCTGACCCAGATCATCCCAGCACATGCAGGTGTAAGTCCAAGTGGTGTGCTGGCACCTTCCTTGCTTTTAGTATTTACATATGTTCTTTGGCCAGGACTCTCTCTGGCTCAACTTCACATCCTCCTAACCTAGCAGATAGACCTCTGTCAACCCTCCTTTTTTAAAAAAAATAAAATTTTATTAATTTTCTTAAAATACATCACTACCTCAGTACATTACATATTCTTCTATTCCATACATAATTCATTGCATCAACAATATATGTACATGTATCTTGTATGTTGTTTTATTCACCTCTGTGCCCGCCCCCCCTCCGAGCCATTTCAATTTGCATTCTCTTTCCAAAATACCATTTCTTCTTGTGGAGGTAATTTCCCATCTACTTCTTTTAAACTATTCTCAATAAATTTTCCCCAAACCTCATCAAAGTCATTTTTCTTCCATACCCCTTTCTTAACTCTTAACCTACAAGTCAACTTATCGTTTATTGCTAATTTCCATAGTTCTTTGTACCATTTTTCTATTTGTATATTTATTTTACCTTTCCAGTTCCTTGCTATTGTCAGAACCCTGGCTGCTGGGCACCAATAACCTTACACAGAGGCCAGTCTCTATCTAATATCTTTATTAAAGAAATATATAAAAGCAATAAAAACAAGTGAAGAATATAGTTCAGAAACAGACCTTTCAAAAGAGGTCAAATATAGTCCAAAAATGTATTGTCCAATAAATGATATTAGAGTTCAAAGTTTTAATCCACTTGACCGAAACACACACTCTTGCCAAGCAATAGTGTGGGGAAATGTCAGTCTTAGAAGTCCAATGAAGCTTGACAGCAAGGCTGGAAATAAACTTGATTCTTGACTAGGTCCGTGACTAGAAACAAGGCAAAACGTGAAGCGTGGAACAGGGTCCGTGGTTAAACTGCAAGGCAAGGCAAGGCTCGAAAACTTGATCCGGGAAGGAACTGGGGTTACGAAGTCCACACACGATCTCTCTCCTGAAGCTGATCAATTGACTCCGCAAAGAATCTCTCGCGCCAAACCCCTATATTGGGTCTCGTTTTCCCGCCAACAATCTCTTTCCCTAGAGAACGAGAAGCGAAACCCACTCTGTCCAGATGCATTACTCCTTAGAATTTCCCAAGGGAAGCAGACCTAATCAGCCAGTTGTTTGGCAGCGATTCTTAGACTTCTCTGATTAGCTTCTCTAACTCCTCTGTCTCTAGAATAAGATTCCTTCCTGGGAAATGGAGGGGAGTACTGCCCAAGGCCTGGTTTACTGAATTCTTGAGGGCAAACATCAACATCCGGCAGGTGAAGGGACTCCGGCTCTTGTTGAACCGGCGAAAACCCCATGTTTTCATCTTCATCTGCCACGATAATACCAGGAACAGGACTACAAGGCCCATGAGGCATCACAGCTATCAACAACCTTGCTGCGGTTAGCATGTTATTTATTGCATCCTTCTCTGTTTTTTTCAATTTCTTAACATTATATAATGACAACAATGCAATACTTGCGCTTTTTCCTATCTTCATATCCATTATAGTTTCTATTTCTCTAAATACTTTCCCCCAAAATACGTTTACATATTTACATTGCCACCACATATGTATGTATGTGCCCACTTCCTGGCAACCTCTCCAACAATTTTTTGTGGCGTTCTTATTGATGTTTGTTATCTTTACTGGTGTTAAATACCATTTCCAAACCAATTTATAATAATTTTCTTTAACGCGTATCGATATCAACCGTCCTTCATGCAGATGATGTGGTTCTTCTCCCTTTAACTTGCATTGGCTTGCGGTGATTATTAAATGCTCAGGGTGGGCATTGCAAAACTGAAAAGCTAGTAGTTAACTACAATAATTCCAAAGTCCTAGTTTTTACTAGGAAACAAAGTCTACAGAAGGGACAAATAAATGAGCATCTACTTGAGCAGCTGAAATCTTAGAAATCTGGAATTCTGACTCTACTAATGCCATTGCAAATGCTCAGAGAAGAATCAAGTCACTTGCATCCTTTTTTGTTCAAGGAGGACAACATGTTCCATCAGCTATACACGTCTTCAATGCTAAGGCACTGTCACAGATGCAACGTGGTGCTGTGCATATGGTAATTGTGCTGCCGTGGAATCCACACAGATGAACGTTTGGAGATCTCTCCTTGGCCTTCCTAGTTGTGTGCCAAATGCACCTTTACAACTGGAAACAGGACAACTGTTAATTGACCCCCGGGCATGGACTCTAAATTCAATTTCTGGTTCACAACGTTGTTTACCCCTCGGATCAGCTCCCTTAGTGTGAACTGACGGGTTCCATTCTAGTTGGAAAAAGACATTGGATGAGAAACCAGACAAACTGGGTTTGTCATGGACCAGTATTTTGGCAATGGGATATAGGAAAGTAAAGAAAGGAAATATCAGGAGTTGCAGTACCATGTAAGCACATCTACTGTGTGTCCTGAATTCAGAGACCGTGGTCAGTCTTTTACGTTAGGAAGTCACTTTAATATTTGAACCCTTCCGAAATAGAGAAGAGCAAAATGTAATGTCCTGCCTTCAGACTTTAATTAGAGGGGATGAATAACGGTGTCCCCCGTGATGCACGTGTGTGTCCTTGTGGGGTTGGCTCAATGAAGGCAATAAGGCGTGAGTTGTTGTTCTGCAGTGGCTTCCCACATACCTTTATCCACCCAATTCTACAAAGCATTCCTGGAAGACACTTTTTGCTGGCAGATCAGAATCTAAGGGTAACAGTTAAAGTGGCCAGCGTTTGTGTTGCAGCAGTCGCTTGTTGGCAGAAAATGACACTATAAACTTAAGAGAATGGTTAGCTGTCATGGAGCCAATTCCCAGAGCTGAGTCTGCAAGTTCTGGAATTGGAGCCATAACATCAAGCACTCCCCGATAGCTCATGCAGACACCTGGCCGCGGAGCATGGGAACTTTTGGAGTGAGAATCAAAACAGCTTAAATGAATAGTTGGTGTTGTAGGGGTAGAAATGTGATATGTGGGGTGGAGTTTGGTGATGATATTTACGTGTAATGTGACGTGGTAGCAAAGGTAATAAAAATAATTGTATGTAACCATTATGTCATTCTCGACTTTTCCAAGTCGTGTGTTCTTCAATAAAGATTGGTTTTGATAACAGCTTCTTTTGATCTGTGTTCATGCTGGTCGTTTGAAGTGAGCGTGACATTAAGTCGAGAATCACATTCTCACCCTCCTGCGGAGTCGCAGTGAAGTGAAAATGAGTGGAGGGGGCGATCGGAGCCCGAAGGGGGCAGAGGGGCCCTTGCCAGATGTTCGGCCGCCGGGAGAGGAAATGCTACAAGCCATCGCTTCCTCTACCGGCTACCCCAGACCGAATGGAGTGACCCAGAGGATCCCCAGAGGAGGGAGAGACGTCTCAGCGGCTGCAGAGACCGGTTGGGGGTCCGGAGGGAGCACGCCGGAAGCCGAGGCCCTACGGTTATCCATCTTGGAGACCAGCCTGTCCCGGCTGGCGGAAACCGTGGGAAGATTGGTGCCGTTGTTGGAGGAGAATCTCCAGAGGGAGCCCACCCAATACGGGGCCGAAAGGGAGCCGTGCAAGGAAGAGGCTTGGGGCCGAAGGGGCCAGCGCGCGTCAACGCAGAGCCCAGCGGCAGCAGGCGGCGACGGAGACGAGTACTGGCAGGAGCTGGAGTGCCGTGAAAGGCTGGGGCGCGGCGGGGGCAAAGGGACAGCTCAGGGGAACCTGATGCAACCCCTCCCCAGGCCGCCCATGCAGAAGCAACGGACCACAGAATGGATGCCTGGGAGAGAGGAGCTTAAACTAGAATACGGAGGGGAATCGTCCGAGCTGAACTTTTTCCTCATTGGCATCAGAGGATACATGGAGGACAATGCACACACATTCCCCTCCGAAGGAAGCATGGTTCGGGCCATTGGGAATACCCTCAAAAGAGGGGCGGCCAGCTGGTATGTGCAATTGCATGCCAGGCGCGACCCGTGCTTGAGATCAGTGCCCCAATTCCTAGCCGCACTGGAGAACCGATTCAGAGACCCGCTGGAGCAATTAAGAGCTCGCGACCAATTAAAAGGCATAAAGCAAAGGGACAAGACGGTACCCGAGTACGCAGGAGAATTCCTCCATCTTGCGGAAAGGGTACCAGAGTGGTCCGAAGTGACCAAAGTGGAATTATTCAAAGAAGGACTGCGTCCCGAGATATTCAGCTGGGCGGCGCACAGAGATGACCCGGAGTCGTTACAGGGATGGATCCAGCTAGCAGGGCGCGTCGAATCCACCCTGTCCCAAGTGAGGCGCTTTCGGAGCGGCGGCACCCAGCAGCGACCGGCAGCGAGGGGTCGGGGAGAAACGCGGAAGCAGGAGCGCCCCGGAGGGCGACCCGGGATCCCCTACAAAGGAGACGACAACAGACCCAAGCCGGGATGCTTTGTGTGTGGGAAGGCGGGCCATCGGGCAGCGGAATGTTGGGCCCGGAAGGGAGAATCGCCCAAAGCCACAAAACCCACGCCAGCAGCCGGGAGACGAGCGGAGGAGGAGATGCAAGCCCCAGAACCTCCGGAACAGCTGGTGAGTCAAGACAAACGCATGATGGTAGTGCCAATCTGCTTATCGGGGCTGGAGAGTCGAGCCACTTGCAGAGCATTCGTGGATTGTGGTTGCTCTAGGAACATTATAACTCCAGAATTAGCAGAGGCGCTAAAATGCCAGCAAACTGCACTTAAAGTTCCGATTGCGTTCTCGCAATTGGACGGATCGGTGGCTGCTGGGGAAGTGTCCACGAAAGAAATACAGGGGATCCCATGTAAAATAGGCAAATGGGAAGGAAGAATACCCTTTGTAGTAGCCCCTATTGCCGCGTATAATATCATATTAGGGATCCCGTGGCTGGAGCAGGCAAACCCCGATGTAGATTGGAGGGGAAAGAGCATGTCTTTTAAAGAACAACAAACGGAATGGGAGATAGGCAAGATAGCAGAGGAAGAGAGTGAGGGGGATGAGTCGGAAGAATTAAGCCCAGAACTGTTACCCCCGGAATACAGGGACTTTGTGGATGTATTCAATCAAAAGGAAGCAAGTAAATTACCTCCCAAAAGGAATATAGAGGTGGGAATCGAAATAACCCCAGGGGCAAACTTATCAAAACCGAAAGTTTATCCCATGTCTGTTCAGGAAAAGGAGGAATTGAGGAAATATATTGACAAAAATCTGGCGTGAGGTTTCATTAAACCCTCTAACTCCCCTTTAGGAGCCCCCGTGTTGTTTAGGAGAAAGAAAGACAATTCTTTAAGACTGTGCATTGACTATCGTAATCTGAACGCGATTACGAAGGATAACAAATACCCTATGCCATTAGTAAAGGACCTGATTACGGTGTTGAAGAAAGGGAGCATATTTACCAAACTTGATTTGATCGAAGCGTATCATAAGTTAAGAATTAAACCTGAGGACACTTGGAAAACTGCATTTTCCTGCGCGTTCGGACTTTTTGAATATTTAGTTTTGCCTTTTGGGTTAAAAAACGGCGACTCGTGCTTCATGCAGCTAATAAACGAGATCTTACGCCCACTTTTATACCGAGGAGTATTCATATTTTTAGATGATATCCTTATAGTGAGCGAGGACAGAAAGCAGCACATTGAATTGGTTCAGGAAGTTTTGCAAAAGCTAAGGGAAGCAAAACTGTATGCAAAATTTTCCAAATGTGAATTCAACAAGACCCAAATTGACTTTTTGGGGTATCGGATATCCCCGGAGGGATTAGCTATGGACCCATCTAAAGTATCGGACGTAAGGGAATGGGGAGTCCCTCAAACGAGGAGACAATTGCAATCGTTCCTAGGATTCGCAAACTTCTATCGATCATTCATAAAGGGCTTTGCTCAACTGGCCGCACCCCTTACAGAACTTTTGAAAACGAAGGGGAGAGACGGCAAAAGTGAAAGCCCCTGGTGCCAAGCTGAATTGGACGCCAGAATGCCAAAATGCTTTTGAGGCTTTAAAAGAACGCTTTACAGAAGAACCCGTCCTAAAGCACCCAGACATGCAGAGTCCTTTCATAATACATTGTGATGCTTCGGACTGTGCGTATGGGGCAGTATTATTGCAAAAGGATCAAAATGGAAATTTGAAACTATGTGGATATTTATCACGGAAGTTTAGCGAAACTGAAAAATGTTGGCCCATATGGGAAAAGGAAGCATTAGCCATACTGAAGGCATTGGAATGCTGGCGGCACTTCCTTGAAGGAAGCAAAATCCCGTTCGAGGTCTGGTCTGATCATAGAAACCTCCAGTACTTAAAGTCCCCGCGAAAATTATCCCCCAAACAAATTAGATGGGCCCAATACTTCAGCAGGTTCAATTTCCAATTGAAGTTTTTCCAAGGGAAACAGAATGTTATGGCCGATGCCCTTTCACGCATGCCTCAACACGAGGATATAGCCGCAGCAAAGGAAGGGACTGTATTTTCCGAAAAACAATGGGGGTTAGCAGTCAGCACGAGGGTGCAGACAGAAAGAGAGGACTTGGCAGGGATCAAAATTATCGAAGGGGGCATTTGGGAGAAGGAACTGGCGCAATCATACGAAGGGGACCAATGGATTTTATCCAACGCAGAAAAAGGGGAACAAAAGGGGGGACTATGGTTTGTGAAAAAGAAATTGTACATTCCTGAAACTTTGAGGGCTAAAATTTTGAATCGCTTCCATGATAACCAGAGTGCAGGGCACATGGGAATTACAAAGACGACGAAATCCATAGCAAAACATTGTTGGTGGCCAGGGATGAGAAAGGACATAAAAAATTATGTGACCCAGTGCGATGATTGTGCCATGAATAAGTCGCGGGGGGGGAGGCCAATGAGACTATTGCAGCCTGTGGCAGAACCTACCAGACCATGGGAATGTGTGGCTATGGACTTTGTGGGGGAATTACCTGTCAGCAAGGGGCATCGTTATATATGGACTGTATTAGATTTGTTTTCTAAACAAGCTCACTTTATAGCGCTGGCAAAGTTACCTTCAGCAGAGAAACTGGCTGACTTGTACATAAATCATATTTACAAGCTGCACGGATGACCTAGCAGGGTGGTCAGTGACAGGGGTGTCCAATTCACGGCGAAATTTTGGGGAAAATTCTTAGAAATATTAGGGGCAGAGAGGAGCATGAGTTCCGCTTTCCACCCTATGACAAACGGTGCAGTAGAACGTATCCAACAGACACTTGGGCAGTTCCTTCGCATCTACTCAAATAAGAGACAAAACGATTGGTCTAGATGGCTAGCATTTGCTGAACTAGCCTTTAATTCTACAATCCATTCCGCGACAAATAAAACTCCATTTGAAATAGTTTATGGGCATGAGGTCCAGCCGTTGCCCCAATTGCCAAAGTGACCAGAGAATGAAGAAACAGGGGTGGGGAAGTGGAAAACTCAGATGCAAGACTGTTGGAGCCAAGTGACTGAATCATTAAAAGAGGCGCACAAAAGGTATAAAACCTTCGCAGATCGTAAAAGAGTGGAGGGAGACAAGTTGGAGAAGGGGGACTTAGTGTGGCTAAGTACAAAAAACATAAAACTAGGTATGCCCTCGAAAAAGCTAAGCCCCAAATTCATTGGACCCTTCAGGATACAGGAGATCATAAACGCAGTGACTTTCCAGCTACTCTTGCCAAAAAGTCTGGGGAAAATACATCCTGTATTCTATCGCAGCTTGTTAAAAAAGTATATGGGGACTTTAGATAAAATGGATGTATAGTATTCAGGTTTGATTTGTTTCAGAGTCGTGTCGGACGAGGCACAGAAGAAGAGGTCGTAAAGGGGGGCGCCATGTCATGGAGCCAATTCCCAGAGCTGAGTCTGCAAGCTCTGGAATTGGAGCCATAACATCAAGCACTCCCCGATAGCTCATGCAGACACCTGGCATGGGAACTTTTGGAGTGAGAATCAAAACAGCTTAAATGAATAGTTGGTGTTGTAGGGGTAGAAATGTGATATGTGGGGTGGAGTTTGGTGATGATATTTACGTGTAATGTGACGTGGTAGCAAAGGTAATAAAAATGATTGTATGTAACCATTATGTCATTCTCGACTTTTCCAAGTCGTGTGTTCTTCAATAAAGATTGGTTTTGATAACAGCTTCTTTTGATCTGTGTTCATGCTGGTCGTTTGAAGTGAGCGTGACAGTTAGCTGTATTTAATCATATGTATTTCTATATAATCATGTTGTCAATATTATTTGTTTGGTTCTACTTGTTATATCTGATCTGTTGATCATATTAAATTGTTATATATAGGTTAAACCAAGCCCATATCAGATTTTCAGTACAAATACAGTAGAGTCTCAGTTATCCAATCAGACACTCCATATTATCCGAGGCCTGGGCGCTCACTCACTGGGCCGGGTCCAAGTTTCATATAATCGTTACTGTATAAACACTGCTTGTGTAGTTTCCTCTATAGCTGCTCTATGTGTAAGGAACTAGAGTGTTTGTGTGGTCACCGAAAGAAGGACGAAACGTTAGGCTGTAAAATGCAAAGGCCTCAAAGATCCAGCACGCTCTCCGGAACCACGTCCAGGGAGCGTCCACGCCTGCCGGGAGGATCTGGCCACTTCTTCAGATCAAGGTCTGTGTGTGTGTGTGAGTATGGATGCGTGTGTACCTCGCAATGCGATTGTGATATGATTCTGCTGTGATTATCAATAAATGTCACATGAAAAGTGCTAAAACCAGGTTTGGTCTCCGAAGGTGCCTCATGGATCCTCCGCTCTTCCCCAACATTGTCACTAATAGATGTAGTCTTCTTAATTAGAATCTTATCCGTTTTAGTGGAAATCCATCCTATCACAGGCTCTCCCTCGTGGCTGAGCGTGATTGCCTTCCGAGTGACAGGTCTTGACGGGGGGTCCATGGGGGGCTGGAGAGACCTGTTCTCGATCCGCATGTTCTTTCACGGTTGGGACCTTGATTTCCAGGCGGCAGGGGGTCCCGACACGGATGCGCCTTCCTCTTGACACGTTTCTCCCTTTCGCCCTCCATTCGTGCCTCTTCGGATTCCACAGCACTGCTGGTCACAGCTGACCTCCAGCCAGAGCGCTCAAGGGCCACAGTTTCTGAGGTCAGCTTTACGCCCATCTTTCAATCTCTTGTCAACCAACGTTCTATTTTCTTGAGCTGAGAGTATAGTGACTGTTCTGGGAGACTGAATGGGGATGGACTGGATGTCCTTTGGTTCCTCTTCCGGTGGGAGCGG
This sequence comes from Anolis carolinensis, assembly GCF_035594765.1. NCBI lineage: Eukaryota > Metazoa > Chordata > Lepidosauria > Squamata > Anolidae > Anolis > Anolis carolinensis. Next base: position 173,648 of record NC_085843.1, read on the forward strand.
AGGAGCCATTTTTCATGCGACGCCCCTGCGGATTACAGCCAACACACTCGAGTGTGTGTCACGGTGTCAGAACCCTGCTACTAGAGCCTGGATGTGGCTCTGAGTTTCAGGGTCACTGACATTGATAAGACACCTGCGTCTCAGGACTCGGAGAAGAAACGGCTGCTGGACTTGGCGGGGAATCTGCGCGGGGTTTTGCTGAGCGGGAAGAGACTTTTCAAATGAGGGGGAGGGTATATAAAGGATGGTTGGCCGGAGCCTCCCATTCTTGGCTTTTCTGATGTTTATGTTTCCTGCAGTAAAGTTTCTGGTGATATCACAGAGAGTCTCGTGTGTTCATTCAGGAGCGGCTGTAGTGAGCTGACACTAAGCCAAGAATACGGACACCATCCCGCTGTAGCGGTGAGGTGCAACATGCAAGTGGAGGATGAAGAGCTCTTGGGCGCAGGAGGAGGAAGGTCGGGAAGGGCCACTCCCGAGCCGGACGCTGAGTTCCACCAGCTGGCGGCCCTGGCGTCATCCACCGCTTATGCCCAGCCGAATGGGGTAACCCAGAGGCGTGGAGTGGTGCAGGGAGACAGCACCGGAGGAGAGGAAAATTTACCTTCCCCAGCCCCACAAAGGATGGTGTTTCTGGAGGAGAGGATGTCGGCGATGGAGACCACCCTGGCAGTAATGTCGAGGGCGATGGAGCGCCTGGCGTTTTTGGCGGAGCCAGAGAGAGGAAGGGAACTTCGGGCTGGCTCAATGTGGGACATGAGCGTGGGAAGCAGCCAGGGCTTTGCAGACCTCCCAGCACCGAAGGGAAGGGAAATGCGAAAGGAGCCCGGCGCCCGGCCCAAGACCCAAACAAGCCTGACGCGGGTGGAGGAGAGTGACGACGAAGGGGAAAAGCCTCCGAGAATCCCGGCTACGCTCCCAGCTGAGACCCTAGTGCCCCTGGCGAATGCCGGGCGTGGCACAGGGCCAAGAGAAACAGCAGCGGGGCCCACTGGTCCGCAAGGGGGCTTGCGACGGGCGGAGGATTGGGGATTGCCGCCACAGGGACCCCTACCAAGACGAGAGGAACGGGCGGCAGCCAGATTAATAACTGGGGCGGCTTATAGGGAGCGTACCACCTCCCTACTTAGCCAGCTCCACTGGCTGCCGATATGCTACCGAGCCCAATTCAAAGTGCTGGTTTTGACCTATAAAGCCCTAAATGGTTCTGGCCCAATCTACTTGTCCGAACGTATCTCCTCCTATGAGCCAGGAAGATCCCTAAGGTCATCTGGAGAGGCCCTGCTCTCAGTCCCGCCTGCCTCACAGGCACGGCTGGTGGGGACAAGGGACAGGGCCTTCTCGGTGGTGGCTCCCCGGCTGTGGAACACCCTCCCCAGAGAAATACGGCAAGCCCCAACCCTTTTGAGTTTTAGAAAAGCCCTGAAAACATGGCTATGTGCCCAGGCTTTTGAAGATTAAACGATAATGACGACCCGGACTGATTTACGGCTACAGCACGAGGACTTTGGAGGAATGGATTTTAATCATATGTTTTTATATTTTTTATATTGTTTTAATTGTTTTATTGGATTTTTATAGCTGTTTTAATTATGTATAGGCATCGAATTGTTGCCAATTTTGTACGCCGCCCTGAGTCCCTTCGGGTGAGAAGGGCGGGATATAAATGTTGGAAATAAATAAATAAATAAATAAATAAATAAGGATCGAGTTTGGGGGAGAGTCCTCTGAACTGGATTTTTTCCTTACCACGGTGAGGGGCTATATGGAGGACAATGCTCACACTTTTAGAACGGAATCCAGCCGGATCCGGGCCATTGGTGCAGTGTTGAAGAGGGGAGCGGCTAGCTGGTACGTTCAGCTGCACGCGCGGCGCGACCCATGTCTGGGGTCAGTCCGACGCTTTATGGGGGCCCTGGAGACCCGTTTCCGAGATCCATTGGAGCAGATCCGGGCGAGGGAGAAGTTGAAGACCGTCTCCCAGGGGCAGAGGTCGGTATCTGAGTATGCGGAGGAATTCCAATGCCTCGCCGAAAAGGTGCCGGAATGGTCTGCAGTGACAAAGATGGAACTCTTCAAAGAGGGGCTCAGGCGGGAGATCCTCTCCTGGGCTGTGCACCGTGATGAGCCTGACACACTGCGCGGATGGATTCAGCTGGCGGGGCGCGTCGAGACATCGCTGGCCCAGGCGAGGAGGCACCGAGGAGGGCTACAGCAACGGCCGCAGATGAAAGAGGGGAGCCGGAAGGAGGGATCAGCCCCAACCGGGAGGAGAGCGGAGCCGACAGGGAACGTGAGCGCCAGCAGGAGTGGCTGCTTCGTGTGCGGCCGGTTGGGCCACAGGGCTGCCGAGTGCTGGCAGAGAAAAGGGGAAGGCGGAGGCCCGCCCAAACCAAGAGCCGTGGCAGGAAAACGCGCCGAGGAAGAACCACCGATGAGGCACCACTCGGGGGGGGGTTGGTAAGTCAGGACAAAGCTATGATAGTGGTCCCCATTCAGCTTGAAAATGGCAGCAAACAAGCAACCTGCAAAGCGTTTGTGGATTGTGGATGTTCCAGGAACATCATTTCCCCTGAATTAGCCGGGGGATTGGGATGCGAAAGAACGAGCCTAGAATCCCCAATAGCATTTTCACAGTTGGACGGATCCACAGCATCAGGATCGTTAGCTAAGTACAGTGCCGAAGATGTAAAGTGTAAGATAGGGAGTTGGGAAGGAAAGGTGTCATTTGTGATATCACAAATAGCCAACTATAATGTTATACTAGGCATGCCGTGGCTGGGGCAGGCCAACCCGCAAATCAACTGGGAGGATAAGAGCATGATTTTCGGGATGAGTTTGGAAGAAGGGAGCCAGGAAGTCGAGAGGGAGCCGGGAAAAAGGGGGGAGGAAGACTCTATCAGAATAACAGAACTGGCAGATAAATTACCCCCAGAGTATCGGGATTTTGTGGACGTGTTTGACGAGAAGGAAGCAGACAATTTCCCACCGAAGCGGAGAGTTGAAGTGAAAATAGAGCTAGTCCCAGGAGCAGAGCTTCCCAAGGCAAAGATATACCCGATGTCGGCTAGGGAAAAGGAGGAACTGATAAAAACCTAGCGAGGGGTTTCATAGAACCTTCGAATTCCCCTTTAGGGGCACCTGTGTTGTTTAGGCGGAAAAAGGACCAAACGCTGAGGCTCTGCATTGACTACAGAGGCCTGAACGTAATCAGTACTGTAAATAAATACCCTCTACCCTTAGTGAAGGACTTGATCGCCCAGTTATCGGAGGGACAGATATTCACTAAAAACTCCCCTCGGCTGAAAAGCTCGCGGATTTGTATGTAAAGCATGTATATCGCCTACATGGGTGCCCCGACAAAATAATTAGCGACCGGGGAGTCCAATTCACTGCAAAATTTTGGGGAAAATTCTTACAGCTGTTAGGAGCAGAAAGGAACCTGAGCTCGGCCTTTCATCCCGCGACCAACGGGGGGGTCGAACGTACCCAACAGACACTGTGCCAATTCTTGAGGATGTACACCAATTATAGACAGGATGATTGGGCGGACCTTCTACCGTTTGCTGAGATGGCTTTTAACGGGGCCGTACATTCGGCCACAGGTCGTGCCCCATTCGAAATAGTATACGGACAGGAGGTGGCACCTTTCCCCAGGCTACCCGAGTGGAAGGAAGGAGAGGGCCAGACCGACAAGGAATGGCCGGCCAAAATTAAGCAAGGGTGGCAGACCGTGGTGGAGGCATTGCGGGAAACACAAAAGAAGTACAAGCTCTTTGCCGATCGTAGGCGCCGAGAGGGGGACAAATTGGGCGAAGGAGATCTGGTTTGGCTGAGCACAAAAAACCTGAAATTGGGGTTCCCATCTAAGAAATTGGCTCCACGCTATATAGGGCCGTTCAGGGTGGCGAAAAGAATAAACGAAGTGACCTATCAGCTGAGGCTACCCAAGGACCTAGGAAAGGTACACCCGGTATTCCATTGCAGCCTGTTAAAAAAGTATAAAGGAACTCTGGACAGCGGAGAACAATAGTTGTGTTAAATCTTTTCCTTCCAGGACGAAGGGGAGGAGGACGCCATGTCAGAACCCTGCTACTAGAGCCTGGATGTGGCTCTGAGTTTCAGTGGCTTCAGTGGTTTCAGTGGCTCTGAGTTTCAGGGTCACTGACATTGATAAGACACCTTATCGGACTCGGAGAAGAAACGGCTGCTGGACTTGGCGGGGAATCTGCGCGGGGTTTTGCTGAGCGGGAAGAGACTTTTCAAATGAGGGGGAGGGTATATAACGGATGGTTGGCCGGAGCCTCCCATTCTTGGCTTTTCTGATGTTTATGTTTCCTGCAGTAAAGTTTCTGGTGATATCACAGAGAGTCTCGTGTGTTCATTCAGGAGCGGCTGTAGTGAGCTGACACACGGCACAGAGTTTGGACAGCTCTGACCTCAGAGACACAGAGGCAATGCTCATGAATGCTGGGAAAGGAGAGCACGGTGTTGGGCTGTTTCTGTCTCGTTGTGGTGTCTTTGCAGAAAGGCCTGGAAATATCGGACTCAAATGTATACAACGCTGGACGAAAATGGCTAAGTTGACACAATGAGATCAGAGTTTAGTTTCCTAGGAAAGCTCTCTGACCCATCTCGCTTCAGGGTCACTCCTCCCTGTGATGGTCTATTCCAAGGGTCCTCAAACTTTGTAAGTGGAGGGCCGATTCACAGTCCCTCGGACAGTTGATGAAATAGTCCAAAATTAGGATTGTTGTTGTGTGCCTCCAAGTCACTTCAGACTTAGGTCAACCCCAAGTCTAAAGTTTAGGACAGAGGCCAGGTCAAGGACCTTGGGGGGCCACATCCGGCCCATGGCCTTAGTTTGGGGACCCCGATCTAGACCATCTCATAAGACCATAGGTAAGGAAAGGGACCCTCAAAGGCCATCTAGATGATTTCATCAGGCCATCAGAAGACCAGAGATAAGGAAAGGGACCCTCAAAGGCCATCTAGATGATTTCATCAGGCCATCAGAAGACCAGAGATAAGGAAAGGGACCCTCAAAGGCCATCTAGATGATTTCATCAGGCCATCAGAAGACCAGAGATAAGGAAAGGGACCCTCAAAGGCCATCTAGATGATTTCATCAGGCCATCAGAAGACCAGAGATAAGGAAAGGGACCCTCAAAGGCCATCTAGATGATTTCATCAGGCCATCAGAAGACCAGAGATAAGGAAAGGGACCCTCAAAGGCCATCTAGATGATTTCAACAGGCCATCAGAAGACCATAGGTAAGGAAAGTGACCCCCAAAAGCCATCTAGATGGTCTCATAAGGCCGTAGCTAAGCAAAGAGACCTCCAAAGACCATCTAGGTCAGGGGTCCCCAAACTTTTTAAACAGGGGGCCAGTTCACAATCCTTTGGACCGTTGGAGGGCCGGACTATAGTTGGCCACCAAGCAATAAATAATAATAATCCTATTGGGATCTGCGCGCATCATCCGAAAATACATCACACAGTCCTAGACTCTTGGGAAGAGTTCGACTTGTGATTTTGTGATACGAAATCCAGCATATCTATCTTGTTTGCTGTGTCATAATAAAATAATAATAATAAAGAGGGTTGGAAGAGACCCCTTGGGCCATTGAGTCCAACCCCCTTCTGCCTCTGTGCACAAAAAGCACAAGCAAAGCACCCCTGACAGATGGCCACCCAGCCTCAATGTCAACAACAATAATATTTATTTATTTATTTATTTATTATTTAAACTTATATGCCGCCACTCCCCTAGGGCTCGGGGCGGCTTACAAGAAAGGCTAAAATCTAACAATTTAAAAACATCTTTAAAATATCTTTTTAAAAAACATCTTAAAAACACTCCCCCGGGGCTCAGAGTGGCTTACAAAAACAAGCTAAAATCTAAGCAATTTAAAAACAGCATAATCTATATATATAAAAGGCTTTTGGCATCACGGCGATGCACAAAACAAAAACCCCAAACCCCCCAAACTCAAAAATTGGCAACACAATTAATCATCCCCGCCTTCAGTAAGATAAAACACAATTATACTAAAAACACAATCACAACACCAACAACCGCAACAGGCGATGTACGCATGCGCCACAATCCTCCCAACCCTTTCCGCGCGCGCACACACACCCCTCGCTCACCCTCTCTCGCGACCTCCACCGCCCTCGCGCCCTTCACCCTGTTGCTTCACCTTCCTGCCTTCTCGGCCCACCCGAAAGGTGGCTACTCTCTGCGGGCCTCCAGGTGCCCCCCACGGACCCATACACTTTGCCGCCTTCCCCGGCAGCCGGAAAGGCCGCGGAGGCTCCAGGCGGCCGCTGCACATCCAGGCCTCAATTTCCGCCCTTCCCCAACAGCCGACATACATACACACGCACACACACGCATCCCCATATCCATGTACACCCGCCCTCCTCCGCTCCCTCCTCGCCCCTTCCCGGGAGGGCATCTCTTTCCTGGGACGGCGTCCTATGTGAGGCCAGTGCTTGGCGCCTGGCTAGGCCTCGCCTCCCTTCTCAGGCAGCAGGCCCAGCCAAACCCTTCCTCCACCTTTCCCTCCTGCAAAGGGCAGCCGCTCGGAAGCCCAAGGCACCAGGATGGCGACAGAGGAAAACCACCCTCTGTGGCTGTGCTCCGACCTCAGCCAGCAAAACATTCTGGACTCCAACTCCCAGAAACGCTTGCAAGCTTCTTCAATGGCTATGAATTCTGGGAGTTGAAGACCCAAGCGGTTTCCAGCAATGCCAATGGGTGGCGTTCGGGACTCCAACTCCCAAAAACCCACGTGGATGGTTCAAAGGCCAGGGATTCTGGGAGATGAAGTCCACGGTACCGGTTGAAAAGGCCATTGGCCAGGCGCCAAGGGAAAAAGGACGGCAAAACAAAGTCACCCTCCTTTTCTATTTGACTGGCCTTCATGGTCTCTCAATTAGCAATAATAATAAGAATAAAAATAATCCAATAATAATAACCCAACCACACATCCTCAGGAGTGACAGTTAAACTGACAGTTAAATAATAATAGTAATAATAATAATAATAATATGTGCACAATGTCACATATAGGAGTAGTATTATTATAAATTTAAACCGTAACTATCCATATCTCACATTTCTATGTAAACAAACATACACGGAATTTCATGTCTACACTTTGGCCCCGTCTCCAAGACATCTCATTAAATATCCCTATTATACAAATACAGGGTATATTTATCCAAATCTAGGTCAATCCCAAAATCCATGAACATCAGTATTTCAGATTTTTCTCTATCGAAGGAAACATATTGGAATGTCGCGCCTCCATCTGGGCCCATCCACAAAACATCTCATTAACTATGCACACTATGCAAATGCACGACATACATTTATATATTAATTTACTAAATTTATATCCTGCCCTTCTCACCCCGATGTAGACTCACAGAGGCTTATAAATAATATATACATACAATACATTATATTATTATCAACGCACAATATCAACATTACATATTATGTACTATATTCTACTATACCACTATACTGTCATATTATTTCTAATAAAAATAATAAAATAAATACAAAAAACCCCAAAATAAAATAATACAATTAAAAATAAAAATAAAAATAATATAATCAAATAATAAAATATAATACATAAAAATAATAAAAGAATAAAAATACAAATAATAATAAAACAATAAAAATAAAATAAATACAAATAATACAATAAAAATAATAAAATATAATAAATAAAAAACGTAAGTTACAATAACATTAATTTAAAAATACAAATAACATCAAATAAACATTCCACAACTATTTTTAACCAATACCACCACCACTTTGCCACAGCAACGCGTGGCCGGGCACAGCTAGTAATAATAATAAGGGTTGTAAGAGAAGAAGATACCCCTTGGGCCATTGAGCCCACCCCCTTCTGCCCTTGTGCCGTGGGGCCGGATCAATGGCTTTGATGGGCCGCATCCGGCCCCCGGGCCTTGGTTTGGGGACCCCTGGTCTGGATGATCTCATGAGGCCATAAGCAAGCAAAGAGACCTCCAAAGACCAGGAGGACTTAGTTCAACCCTAGGTCTAAAGGTCAGGACAGGGGCCAGGTCAAAGGCCTTACTTTGGGGGCCCTGGTGTCTTCGGCCGCATCTCCGCCTCCCCAGGTCAGTCCCGATGGCGGGCCCTGTCTCCGGAAATCTCCGTGCCGCTGGCTGAGATGCTCTGGACACAGCCATCTCCTCCTCCAGGCAGGACTCGGCCAGCACACGGAAATAAAACTTGTTCAAGCTGGTTCTACAGCAGCAGAACAGAAACAGTTTCAAACCAGATTTCCCGGTCTTTGCAGGCTCAGCCAATCGGAGGTGGGTTAACCAGAACTCCGCCGCCCTTGCGTTTGTGAGGAGGGGCCTTTCCTCTGCCGGGACTTGGCGGACCCCTCCCTCGACGTCCCGCCCCCTCCTCTCGGTCTCCGCGCGCCCGTCTTCCCGTCGGCAGAACCTCCTCCTGTTCCCGCCTTTCCTCGGCTGCCTCTGCGCAATCCTCCCTCGGCCCTTGGGCTCCCTTTTCCCAAATAGGCCGCCTTAGAAAACGTCCCCCTTGCGGTGTTTGACATTTATATTTGTTATCACAGGGACTGATATTCGGGTTCTCCTTTCTCACTCGGAGAGGCTGGAACCAGCACTTTTTTATTTATTTATTTACGGTATTTATATTCCGCCCTTATCAATAATAATAATAAAACTTTATTTATATACCGCCCTATCTCCCCGGATGGGACTCAGGCCGGTTTCCAATCATAAAAACAACACAAACATGACATAGCAACATAATAACACATTATTAAGCAAAGTAAAATAATACAATTATAGAAATAAATAAGGGGACTCGGGGGGGGGGGGGGTCACATTGTACACACGCAAGGCAAACATTCAACGCCCATAGACACACAGAACAGAGGCAGACGCAGAGGCCACTTAACCTTCTCCTGAGGGGATGCTTAATTCCGGCCACCAGGGGGCGCAGCTGCTCATCCTCCACTGCGACGGCACTTCCTCATTCCAAGGGCCGCTGGGTGGTTTTTAGGGTGTCGTAAATTAGCATATCAGCATTCTGTCAATAAATTGTGTTGCCGAAGGTTTTCATGGCCAGAACCACTGGGTTGGTGTAAGTCTTTCGGGCTGTCTGGCCATGGTCCAGGAGCAGCATTCTCTCCTGACGTTTCGCCCACATGCCTGTGTCAGGCAGGCAGCCTCAGAGGTTCAAGGCCTGGAGATTCCTGCCTGGGGAGCCCTGACTGTCTGGCCCTGGCTGCCTCCTGCCTGGAGTTCCCTGCTCCGTCCAGCAGAGGCCAGAGGGACCCCCCCCCCCCCCGCACCCCACGCAGCGGCCCCGGAGGAGGAGGAGGAGGAGGCCTCGCCATCCGGCCCTAGGGTTAAAAAACACTAAAATCGGGGCAGCAAATAAAGCACCACACTCTGGAAACGGGGGAATCCCAGGCAGGAAACAACCAGGGCCAGCTAGCACCTCCCGGCAAAGGATCCCCCAGGCAGGAAACAGCCAGGCTTTGAAGCCGCAAGGCCGCCCAATGCCGATCAAGATGATCAATTGCAACATCCACCCGTGCTTCACGCAGACAAGGGTTCTGGGTGGGCGGGGGGGGGGCAAGGGGAAGGGGCGGCACGGGAAAGGGTCCCGTCGCGGGGGAGGGGGAGGTGTGCGCACGCACCCGGGCCAGGCACGCCAGGAGGGGGCCGGCCTCGCTAGAACCCGCCGCTTCCCCTTTAAAAATGCAAATGAGCCCCGTCCCCAGAGCGACAGCCAGCCGGGCGGGCGGACGGACGGGCCTCCAGGCCCCCGGGCGGCCAATCAGGAGCGCGGTGCTCCGCGCAGGGCCCGCCTCCTCTCTTCTCTTCTGGTGGTGACGTCACTCAGACCCCTCTCGGCGGCGCCGCCATTTTGGAGGGAGGCTGAGGAGAATCCTCGCTCGGAGCGGAGAGGCCGAAGGAGGGAAGGAAGAAGGAGGGAAGAAGGAAGGAAGGAAGGAAGGACGAGGAAGGAGGTGAGGCCTGGCGGGGGCGTGGGTGGGCAGGCGGGGTGGAGTGGCCCCTCGGGGAACCCCAGGGAGGGAGAGAGAGATAGGCCTTGGCGCAGCCTCCCCGAAGGGACCGCCGCCATTTTGGAGGGAGGCTGAGGAGAATCCTCGCTCGGAGCGGAGAGGCCGAAGGAGGGAAGAAGGAGGGAAGGAAGGAAGAAGGAAGGGCGAGGAAGGAGGTGAGGCTGGAGGGGGCGGGGTGGACGGGCGGGTGGAGTGGCCCCTCGGGGAACCCCAGGGAGGGAGGGAGAGATAGGCCTTGGCGCGGCCATTTTGGAGGGAGGCTGAGGAGAATCCTCGCTCGGAGCGGAGAGGCCGAAGGAGGGAAGAAGGAAGGAAGGAAGGAAGAAGGAAGGAAGGAAGAAGGAGGTGAGGCTGGAGAGGGTGGGATGGACGGGCGGGGTGGAGTGGCCCCTCGGGGATCCCCAGGGAGGGAGGGAGAGATAGGCCTTGGCGCGGCCATTTTGGAGGGAGGCTGAGGAGAATCCTCGCTCGGAGCGGAGAGGCCGAAGGAGGGAAGGAGGAAGGAAGGAAGAAGGAAGGAAGGAAGGAGGTGAGGCTGGAGAGGGTGGGATGGACGGGCGGGGTGGAGTGGCCCCTCGGGGAACCCAAGGGAGGGAGGGAGGGATAGGCCTTGGCGCAGCCTCCCCGAAGGGACCGCCGCCATTTTGGAGGGAGGCTGAGGAGAATCCTCGCTCGGAGCGGAGAGGCCGAAGGAGGGAAGACGGAGGAGGCAGTGAGCCTGGAGGGGGCGGGTGGAGTGGCCCCTCGGGGAACCCCAGGGAGGGATGGCCTTGGCGCCCTCAGGGTGTCCTCGCCTGAGGAAAGTCTTCGCGGCCGGGCTCACCCGGTGGCACGCTCTCCTGGCGCTCCGCCCACTCCTGTGGCAGGAAGGCCTCCTCCTCAGGGCCGGGCTCACCCGGTGGCACGCTCTCCTGGCGCTCCGCCCACTCCTGTGGCAGGAAGGCCTCCTCCTCAGGGCCGGGCTCACCCGGTGGCACGCTCCCCTGGCGTTCCGCCTACTCCTGAATGACTTGAAGGCACACAACAACAACAATCCTAATTAACTTGACTATCTCATTGGCCAGAAGCAGGCCCACACTTCCTGTTGAAATCCTGATAGGTTTATGTTGGTTACAATTGTTTTCATTTTTAAATAGTTTATTGTTCTTTCATTGTTCTTGTTGTTTTGCACTACAAGTAAGACATGTGCAGTGTGCATAGGGGTTTGCTCGTATTTCTTTTTCAAATGATAATTCGGCCCCTCAACAGTCTGAAGGATTGTGTACCAGCCCCCTGCTTGAAAAGTTCGAGGACCCCTGTTCTTGTTAATTGTGGGTCTGCACCCCATGCACTGCCAGTCAGTTTCCGCAGGATGTTATTGCGTGCAGCTACTTTGTGCTTGGTGTTCATGCAGTGTTTCCTATATGTTAGTGTTCGGTCTAAGGTGACACCAAGGTATTTAAGGATGGAAACAGTGTTCGAGCTCTTGGCCTTCCCAAGAGACTTTCAGTTTCCTGTTGGCTGCACGGTTACGTAGGTGGAAAGCACACGCTTGTGTCTTGGCAGGGTTAGGCTTCAGGTGGTTCTCTTTGTAGTAGCTGGAGAGGTCTTTCAAGGCATTGGTGAGTTGGCTTTCAACTATTTCAAAATCTTTTGCTTGTGTTGTTAGGCCCAGGTCATCAGCATACATAAAGCTCTTTGTGAGTGGTGGTTGTGGCTGATCGTTTTGAAGATGTTAAATAAGGTCAATTAAATCCAGTCGGGCGTCCCCTGGGCAATGTTTCTTGTAAACGGCCAATCTTTCCAACCCAAAAGCATTGTATTGCTTTTAAACATTTTTTTACCATAGTACAATAAAATAAGCATTAAAACAGTTAAAACAACATTATGATATACAATATACTGAGTTTTAAACAGTGCAGAGTGCGTGTGCCATTCATACACCAGACTTTGTACAAAATCCTTAATCCGGACTGAAACTTATTCTTTAAAAGCTTGTGCGCATAGCCAGGCCTTCAGTTTCTTTCTGAACCGCAGACGGGATGGATCCTGCCGGATATCGATTACCCCAGACAATCTCTTCCACACTCACTCCAGGCACTTTATTAAATGGTCTTGAAACTACGCACTTTCTGACCTGACCGCCCCCATTTTATCCATTAGGTGTGATGTTTGTTTTATTGCTTTATCTTTTACTAGCTGTGCCCAGCCACGCGTTGCTGTGGCGTTGTCTGGTGGTGTCTGTATTTTATAGGCAGTGTGGAAGAGGCCTAAGTGAGGCCTAACTTTGCCTGTGCCCTGGGCTGAGTGGGTTGCTAGGAGACCAAGTGGGCAGAGCTTAGCCTTCTAAATGGCAGCAATTGGATAAAAACAATTATTCCTCTCCCTCTAGTTAGGACTATATTTTTCTTTTCTTTTTGTTGTATCAACCTAGAGGCGTGGATGAGGGGTTGTGCTGTCAATTTTCAAGGTTGTGGGGTGTTTAGTTTTGTTGTTTTGTCGGTCGCCAGGATTCCATCACTTTTTTATATAGATAGGTAGATAGATTGTGATCCGCCCTGAGTCCCCTTCGGGGTGAGAAGGGCGGAATATAAATACTGTAAATACATAAATGAAATAAATAGTGAGGACTCTGCTTTATGCTGTTCCACCACCCAAACCATTTTGACCGAGATATCTTTTGAATATGGATACACCCTGAGAGCAGTGGGATGCTTTTTGCAGGAGGCCATGTTTATTTCCTCCAAGGCATCGGCACACGGCGCAGTGTTCTTGGGAAAAACAAATGGAAGACAATTACTTAAGTCACAAAAAGATTTTCCTGTCCGCTTACTCTCAATGTCTTTTTAATGCTGTGCACTGTAACTCAAGGCAAGTCCCCGGCGCAGCTCTTGAAAGCTTAAACAGTGCGGGGAAGGAATTGACCTCCTCAGATGTCTATCCTGTGTAAAGCAGAGCCATTTATCTTGCTCTTGTTTTCTCTTTAAGTAAGGGATGTAATGCACGAAACAGTGAGGCTCCCACAGCAGTTCCCTTTCCTTCCTTATTTTATTTTATTTTATTTACAGTATTTATATTCCGCCCTTCTTTCTCACCCCGAAAGGGACTCAGGGCGGATCACATTATATACATATAGAGCAAACATTCAGTGCCCATATATACACATAGAACAGAGACAGAGACAGACACAGAGGCAATTTAACCTTCTCCTGAGGGCATGTTCGATTCTGGCCACAGGGGGGAGCAGCTGCTTCATCATCCACTATGATGGCACTTCCTCATTCCAACGTTGTGAATTAGTTAAACTTGCCTCCCCACTTTTATAAGTGGTACCTTATTTCCTACTTGATAGATGCAACTATCTTTCGGGTTGCTAGGTCAGCAATGAGCAGGGGCTATATTTTATTTTTAATTGACGGGTGCTTACCCCGCCATGGGCTGGCCTCGAACTCATGACCTCATGGTCAGAGTGATTTATGGATAAAGTTATATGGATAAAGTTGGAGGATATTGGATGAACGGATTTTAAGCATATGTTTTATGTTTTATATTTTATACTGTACTAGCTGTGCCCGGCCACGCGTTGCTGTGGCGTTGTCTGGTGGTGTTGGTGAGAACTTGTTGAGGTAGTGGTGGTATTGAATGTCTGTTGTATGGTTGTCTTTATGTTTAATATGCATTTGGTTGTTTGTGTAAAGTGGTGAGGGTAGAGGGGGTCTATGTCCCTGTGTAGTATTGTATACTATTTATATGTTGTCCATGTGTTGGGAATGCTTGGATTGTGTCCTGCTGCATAGTAGAAAGGGTTGGGCTGGATGGCCCTTAGGGGTCTCTCCAAACTCTTGTGCCTGTCCCCTGGGCTGAGTGTGTTGTTAGGTGACCAAGTGGGCAGAGCTTAGCCTTGTAACTGGCAGCAATTGGATAAAAACAATTATTCCTCTCCCTCTAATTAGGACTTTATTTTTCTTTTCTTTTTGTTGTATCAACCTAGAGCTGTGGATGATGGGTTGTGTTGTCAAATTTCGAGGTTGGGAGGCCTATAGTTTTGTTGTTTTGTCCGCTGCCCTGATGCCATCACTCTTTTATATATATAGATCACGTTATTATGGTATTATACAGGGTCTAATATGATTTACATTAAAACTAGGGAGTTCTTTTTCGAACACACTGTATTGTATTACTGTGTTTTAATCTGTTTATTTTACTTGATTGTTGTGTTGATATTGTTTAGTTATTTATGCTTGTTTTAACTTGTCATACCTTCTGTTTTTGGGCTTGGTCCCATGTTGGCCATCCTGAGTCCCTTCGGGGAGATGGAGGTGGAACAGAAAAATAAAGTACAATAGAGTCTCGCTTATCCAACATAAATGGGCCAGCAGAACGTTGGATAAGTAAAAAATGTTGGATAATAAGGAGGGATTAAGGAAAGGCGTTTTAAACGTCAAATTACGTTATGATTTTACAAATTAAGCACCAAAACATGTTTTACAACAAATCAATGGAAAAAGGCAGTTCAGTATACGGTAACGCTATGTAGTATTTGTACTGTATTTACGAATTTAGCACCAAAACATCACAATGTATTGAAAACATTGACAACCAAAAGGCAGACTGTGTTGGATAATCCAGAATGTTGGATAAGCGAAGGTTGGATAAGCGAGACTCTACTGTACTATTATTATTATTTTAAAAACAAATAACCAGATAAACAGGTTACACACTTAACCATATCTAACATATTAATGGATTAAGACATCATGCCAGACCTGGGCCAACTTGGGCCCTTTCTCCCTCCAGGTGTTTTGGACTCCAACTCCCACCATTCCTAACAGCCACAGGCCCCTTTCCTTTTCCCTTTCCTTTTCGGCTTAAGCGGCTGAGGGGGAAAAGGAAGGGGCCCGAGGCTGTGAGGAATGGTGGGAGTCGCAGTCCAGAACACCTGGAAAGAGGGAGGGAGGGAGGGCCCAGGTTGGCCCAGGCCAGCATTAGACCATTAACAATTCCCTTGAGGGGGATCAGCAAAGGAAAAAAAACAGTGCCAGGAGGCTGAGATGCAGGTCGGCTCTTTTATCATCAGAACTGAGAGAAAGTACTTTTTTTTTTCCATGTCAGGAGCAACCGGAGTTGCTTCTGGAGTGAGAGAATTGGCTGTCTGCAAGGACGTTGCCCAGGGGGCGCCCGAATGTTTTGATGTTTTACCATCCTTGTGGGAGGCTTCTCTCATGTCCCATAGAAAGTACTGGAGGGGTTTGAGAGGAATTGACAGTGATTTAGGGGAGATGTAGTTCATCTACCGGTTTTTAGAAATTGTGGGAGTTGAAGTCCAAAACTCCCGAAAGGCCAAAGATTGCCGTGCTAGGAATTGTGAGAGTTGAAGTCCAAAACCCCTGAAAGGCCAAAGATTGCAGTGCTAGGAATTGTGGAAGTTGAAGTCCAAACCCCGCGAAAGGCCAAAGATTGCCCTGCTAGGAATTGTGGGAGTTGAAGTCCAAAACTCCTGGAGGGCCAGAGTTTGCCCATGCCTGATGTAGATCCACCTCGGTACCATCAGTCCTCTGGGTCATCATGGTAGAGCGCCCATTTTAGAAGATCTGGCCTCAATCCTCCTTTAACGAGCTCCCCTTTTGTGGCGGCTGACCATTCTGGAATCCTACCTGCCAAGGACTTGAACTTCAGTGCAGACTCCACAACTGTGTTGTTCCCTTGGCTCAATAGCTTAAGCTGGGACTTTGCCCTTGTCTTCACTCGAGGGCCCTGGAACCTCAGCTTTAAAGCCCCCAGGAAATCTCCCCAGCGGTGAAGCTCTGAGGCCTGAGTCTCATAAAGTTGCACCGTCCAAACTGCCGCTTCTCCCCTCAACTTTGCTCCCACTGTAAGTAAGTACAGTAGCGTCTCATTTATCCAAGCTAAACGGGCCGGCAGAAGCTTGGATAAACGAATATCTTGGATAATAAGGAGGGATTTAGATACGTAGATGACACCTTCACAATTTGGAGCCATGGAGAGGAAGAACTCAGCAAGTTCCTGGACCATCTTAACAGCATCCACCCAAACATCCAATTCACCATGGAAAAAGAAAAGGAAGGAAAACTGCCATTTCTAGATTTTCTGGTCATCCACAAACCCAATCAACAATTGGGCCACACAGTTTACAGAAAACCTACACACAGAGATAGATACCTTCATAAAAACTCCAACCATCACCCAAGTCAAAAAAGGAGCACAATCAAAGCCCTGACAGACCGTGCACAAAGAATCTGCGAACCTCACCTCCTCCAAGGTGAACTAAACCACCTAAACTGGGCTCTACAGGCCAATGGAGACTCCACCACGGACACCAGAAGAGCTGTAAGGCCAAGAACAAGCCATGAGAGTCAAGACAAAGATCCACCCAGAGGAAAGGTGTTCTTACCACACATCAAGGGAACCACTGACCGCATAGGCAAACTGATGAAGAAGCACAATCTACAGACCCACAAAGAAAATCCAACAAATGCTACGGTCAGCGAAAGTCAAGAGGGATCCTCTCTCCTCTGCAGGAGTCTACCGGATACCATGCAGCTGTGGACAAGTATACATAGGGACCACCAAATGCAGCATTGCCCAAACATGAGTCAAAGAACATGAAAGGCACTTTCAACCAGAGAAATCAGCCATAGCAGAGCACCTGATGAACCAACCTGGACACAGTATATTATATGAGAACACAGAAATGTTGGACCTTTCCAACAACTATCATGTCAGACTACACAGAGAAGCCATTGAAATCCACAAGCATGTGGACAACTTCAACAGAAAGGAGGAAACCATGAAAATGAACAAAATCTGGCTACCAGTATTACAAAACTCTAAAATCAAAACAGTAGATGGGAACCAACACTCTGAGGGCTAATGACTGAACAAAGGATGCCCCCAGGCAAGAGACAAACACATCTCCAATGCTCATTAGGGTGATTAACTGAAACATTAATGCTGGCTTCCCAGTGACAAAGGACCCTTGCCACACCCTGGACTCTACACAGATATATATTCTTTCCTTTCCTTACTTAGTTTATCCATACCTCACAACCTCTGAGGATGCCTGCCATAGATGTGGGCGAAACGTCAGGAGAGAATACTTCTGGATCATGGCCACACAGCCCGAAAGACATACAACAACCTTTTCCAATATGTTCTATTGTGTCCATCATCGGTGAGATTCGGAGTGCTTATTCATTGCAGGTGAACTATAAATCCCAGTATCTATAACTCCAAAATGTCCAGGCCGATTGCCCTCAAAACCCACCAGTATTTAAATATCAGGAATGCATGGCAAGTGTGGTCCAGACCCATCATTGTTTGGGTTCATAGCGTTCTGGGTGTAGGTGAACTACAACTCTTCTAATTTCCCTAAATTCATAATCAAGGTCCATTCCCCTAAACCCCTGCAGCATGTTCAGTTGGTCATGAGGCTTCTCTGTGCCAAGTTTGGTCCCAGTCAATTGTCAGTGGGGGTCACAGTATCAGTGAAGGTACTGCAAGTCCCATCATCCATGGCAAATTTGTTCCAGATCCATTATTGTTTGGGTTAACAGTACTCTCTGGATGTAGGTCAGGTACAACTCCTGTAAATCTGGGTGAATTCTCCCCAGACTTCCTTGTTCAGTTTCTGATCAGTTCCTCTGTTAACTGTGTGCCATAGGAAAGGGTAGGAAGGGTAAAGGGTTAAGGTAGAGGCAGTAGGCAGGGTCATGCAAATTAAGGAACCCTAAGATGTGTTAGTGTTTTTGTTGATATAGAGTGAAATGTTCAATCTATTCTTGCTGTCGGATTGTGTGTGTTTCGTTCCGGCAAGCATTCCAGCAGCCAAGAGGTTAATTCTTGCCAGCCCTGATTGATTGCTGGAAGGGCAAATGGCAAGGACTTCCGTTTGTGCAAGGTGACAGGAAGATACATCACAGGCTGTGGAATGCAGAGGAGGTGCTTCGTGCACAGTGAACGGACTTTGAAAGAGACAGACGTGCTCCATGTTTGTACGTGTGGATGCAACATGTGTCCGGATAGCTTTGTTCAATTAGCAATGTAAATATTGTAAATAAAGATTTAGTGCCGCTGGCTTCAGCAGTCATAAATCAACGAGGTTGTCGTGCTTTGTCGGTGCCACTTTTGCCGTTTGCAGAGTGGTCTGACGGGTGAGCCCAGGTGGGACCTAGCTAATCAATCAAGTCGGGGTCGCCAATTCCCTGACGGGATGTCCATTCTAGAGGAAAAACAGAACATCTAGTACGAAATTTTCTTGGCATGAAAGCCTTCACTTGGGTGGTGGGCAGGATGGTGCTTGTGGAGAACACGGGCAGGGTTTGGGCTGCATGTTCATGACACTCACTATAACCTTTATGTCAGTAGAGGGAGGGCCATAGGTGTCTGCTGCTCAGTGGGAACTAGCTGTTTGTGGAGGTGGGGGCTATCTGTGTAAGGGGACACCTCCACATACACACATACACTTTTTTCACTTTTATTATATGTATAGAAGATGTATAGATAGATAGATATAGATATAATTATATAGATATAGATACAAATAGATCGATAGATAGATAGATAATTGATTGCCTTTGCTGGTATCTATTTGTGTACATAAGACCTCGATGTCTGCATTTCTTGGTACAGTAGAGTCTCGCTTATCCAACCTTCGCTCATCCAACGTTCTGTATTACCCAACACAGTCTGCCTCCTGCCCGGATCCACAGCTGTTTCTCTAGGCAGCAACGTACAGCGGCCCAACGTGCCTAACAACAACACAAGTACAGCCACGTTCCCAAACAAGTGGCAGACTTGTTGTAAAACATGATGGTTTTGTGCTAATTTGTAAAATCATACCGTAATTTTGACGTTTAATAAGATTTCCCTAACATTTTATCGGCCAGTTTATGTTGGATAAGTGAGACTCTGCTATATTTCCATTTTCAACATAACCCATGAAGGGAAAGGGGGAAATCTTGGAGGTAAAGAAGATTTCTGGCTTTCATTCTTGATCTTTTGTTTCTTTCTTGACCAGGGAAATGAGAATTCAATGGAGCCACGTCTTGTGTGCCGTAAGGAAAGAAATAATATAGGAAAAAGAAATCCTCTCAAGGCGGAGATCTTGCTGAATTCCTGGCCTCACTTACAGATAGAAGGAAAAAAAGAAGAGTCAAGTATCTGTGTTCTAATTAAGCACCTAAATCACAGTTGACATGAAGGAGGAAGCATCTAAAAACCTGGAGTGTGGAAAGAGTTACACTCAGAATTATGGTCTGCAGCGACATGAAAGGACACACACTGGGGAGAAACCCTATAAATGCCTAGAGTGTGGAAAGAGCTTTGCTCAGAGTGGAGATCTACGTAAACATCAAAGGACTCACACTGGGGAGAAACCTTATACATGCCTGGAGTGCGGAAAGAGCTTCACTCAGAGAGTACATCTAGATTCACATCAAAGGACTCACACTGGGGAGAAACCCTATACATGCCTGGAGTGTGGACAGAGCTTCACTCAGAGTTCAAATCTAGGTTCTCATCAGCGGACTCACACTGGGGAAAAACCTTATCCATGCCTGGAGTGTGGAAAGAGCTTTACTCAGAGTTCACAGCTACGTTTGCATCAAAGGACTCACACCGGGGAGAAACCCCATACATGCCTGGAATGTCGACACAGCTTCAATCGGATTTCAGATCTACGTTTACATCAAAGAACTCACACTGGAGAAAAACCTTATGCATGCCTGGAGTGTGGAAAGAGTTTTACTAAGAGTTCAAAACTACGTTTGCATCAAAGGACTCACACTGGGGAGAAACCCTATATGTGTCTGGAATGTGGACAGAGCTTCACTCAGAGTTCAAGTCTACGTTCACATCAAAGGACTCACACTGGGGAGAAACCTTACACATGCCTGGAGTGCGGAAAGAGCTTTACTTTTAGTTCAAGTCTACGTTCACATCAAAGGACTCACACTGGGGAGAAACCTTATACATGCCTGGAGTGCGGAAAGAGCTTTACTAAGAGTTCAGATCTACGTTTGCATGAAAGGACCCACACTGGGGAAAAACCTTATACATGCCTGGAGTGCGGAAAGAGCTTTACTAAGAGTTCAGATCTACGATCACATCAACGGACCCACACTGGGGAAAAACCTTATACATGCCTGGAGTGCGGAAAGAGCTTTATTAAGAGTTCAGGTCTACGATCACATCAATGGACTCACACTGGGGATAAACCTTATACATGCCTGGAGTGTGGAAAGAGCTTTACTAAGAGTTCAAATCTATGTAGGCATCAAAGGACTCACACTGGGGAGAAACCTTATACATGCCTGGAGTGTGGGCAGAGATTCACTAACAGTTCAAGTCTACGTGCACATCAGTGGACTCACACTGGGGAGAAACCCTATACATGCCTGGTGTGTGGACAGAGATTCACTAACAGTTCAAGTCTACGTTCACATCAAAGGAATCACTCTGGGGAGAAACCTTATACATGCCTGGAGTGTGGACAGAGATTCACTAACAGTTCAAGTCTACGTTCACATCAATGGATTCACACTGGGGAAAAACCTTATACATGCCTGGAGTGCAGAAAGAGCTTTACTCAGAGTTCAAATCTACGTAGGCATCAGCGGACTCACACTGGGGAGAAACCCTACACATGCCTGGAGTGTGGACGCAACTTTACTGAGAGTGGAGGTCTACATAAACATCAAAGGACTCACGCTGGGGAGAAACCTTATACATGCCTGGAGTGCAGAAAGAGCTTCACTAAGTGTTCAAATCTATGTTTGCATCAAAGGATTCGCCCTGGGGAGAAAACCCTATACATGCCAGGAGTATGGACAGAGTTTTGCTGATAGTGGAAGTCTACGTTCACATCAAAGGACTCACGCTGGAGAAAAACTTATGAATTCCTTTAATGGGGATAAAGCTTCACTCAGAAGGGATCTCTACATTCACATCAAAGGCCTCACACTGGGGAGAAACCTTATAAACACGTCATGTGAACGAAACCTCTCTGTGGGTTGAAATCTACAGACACATACAATTCAGATTGGAGACAATAGTGGCGTTTGACCCCATAGGGCTCTCCAAAATAGAGCTATTCAAACTTTTCATGTTGGTGATGCACTTTTTAGACATGCATCCTTTCACGGCACTAATTCATTTTAACTAGCAAAACAAGTTAAACTGTTTCATCAGGAAATGAGTGTTTCTCCAGCAGACTTGGGAGAGGGGGCTACTGGAGGTGGATGGGTTTTTGAGTTATTCACTAAAAGCCGTACCAAGTTCTAGAGGGTCTCCACCAAGCTTCGTGCCACACATGTTAATCTTACCCCATTAGCTAGCATTGCAGCCTTAGTGGTTATTACGTTTCAACCTCTTACTGTATTATTAACTAGCTTGGATCATTAGACGAAGTCATGTTCTTATTTTACAAAAAGCATAAGGTTGGGGGTGAACTACAACTCACATCATGCCCAGGTTAACCCCCGGAAACTCCATCAGTACTTAAAGTTTGTCATGTTGGGCAAATGTGCTTTGTGGGTGGGGTTCAATATACTCTCCAGTTGGAGGATGAATTACAACTCCCACCATGGTGGGTCAGTCCCATCAAACCTCTCCAGTACATTCAGTTGGTCATGGGAGTTCTGTGTGCCAAGTTAGGTCCAGGTCCACCATTGGTGGAGTTCAGAGTGCTCTTGGGTTGCAGGTGAACTATACATCCCAGTACGTACAACTAACAAATGTCAAGGCCAATGTCACCCCAATTTTACCAGTATTCAAATTTGGGCATTTTGGGTATGCATGCCAAGTTTTGTGCAGATCCATCATTGGCGTTCACACTGCTCTCTGGATATAGCTATAATTCACATAAATCATAATTCATATAAATCAAGGTGAATTCCCCCCAAAGACCTCCAATATTTTTGTTGCTCAGGGGGGTTTTGTGTGCAAAGTTAGGTTCAGGGCCATTGTTGGTGGAGATCAGAGTCTTCTTAGATTGCAGGTGAACTATACATCCCAGTATCTGCAACTCCAATGTGTCAAGGGCAATTCTCCCCAAATCCCTCCAGTATGTTCTGTTGGTCATGGGGCTTCTGTGCGGCAAAATCTGGTCCAGGGCCATTGTCGGTGGTGGTCACAGTTCTCTATCTTGATGCATGGTGAGCTACAACTCCCGTCATGTGGAGTCAGTCCCCCAAAGCCCTCCAGTATGTTCTGTTGGTCATGGGGCTTCTGTGCGGCAAGATCTGGTCCAGGGCCATTCTCGGTGGTGGTCACAGTTCTCTATCTTGATGCATGGTGAGCTACAACTCCCGTCATGTGGAGTCAGTCCCCCAAAGCCCTCCAGTATGTTCTGTTGGTCATGGGGCTTCTGTGCGGCAAGATCTGGTCCAGGGCCATTGTCGGTGGTGGTCACAGTTCTCTATCTTGATGCATGGTGAGCTACAACTCCCGTCATGTGGAGTCAGTCCCCCAAAGCCCTCCAGTATGTTCTGTTGGTCATGGGGCTTCTGTGCGGCAAGATCTGGTCCAGGGCCATTGTCGGTGGTGGTCACAGTTCTCTATCTTGATGCATGGTGAGCTACAACTCCCGTCATGTGGAGTCAGTCCCCCAAAGCCCTCCAGTATGTTCTGTTGGTCATGGGGCTTCTGTGCGGCAAGATCTGGTCCAGGGCCATTGTCGGTGGTGGTCACAGTTCTCTATCTTGATGCATGGTGAGCTACAACTCCCGTCATGTGGAGTCAGTCCCCCAAAGCCCTCCAGTATGTTCAGTTGCTACTCAGTTCTGCTCTGTTTGTCATGCAGAGAGAGTTGAAAAGATTAGGAAAGGGTTAAGGGAGAGGCAGTGGGTGTGTTCATGCAAATTCCACACCAATGGAGAGAGAAAGGCGCCCTGGGATGCCTGCCTGTGGTGGAGGAAACACCTAAAATCTAGGATGAAATGGTCTCCGAATGAAAGCATTTCTCGGGTGCTGGGCCATGGTGTTTATGGAGGACATGGGCTTGGGCTACATGTTTATGGCGCTCCCTGTAACTTGCATGTCCGTGGAGGGAGGACCATTGGTGTCTTCTGAGTGCTGGGAGCTATACCTGTTTGTGGAAGCGGGAGGCTGTCTGTGTAAGTGGACATGTCCACCACATGCACACATACACATTATCACTTTTATTATGTGTCTAGATTTTCACTTATCCCCACTTAACCAAAGAAAACATAATAATGATATGTGGATAGAATTGCAAAATTTTATTGGTAAAATGACTATTATATCTGCTTCTGTACTACTGGCAGGAGATTTTGATGGCAGCATCAATGATGAATCTCTTTATGGCCATTTCAATGAGCATGCTCCTGGACTAGCGGCAGCCCACCCTGTTCCTGATATGCAGTCTGAAAGTCCTATCTGCAGTTATTGTGGGCTTTGTCTTCTATGAATGATCAGTAGCCAAGACATAGTACTATTAAATGTTGGCATAAATGAGGATCAATCTGGAGAGTAGACTTTTTTGAGTGGCGGTAGAGCTTCAATTACTGATTTTTAATTGTTTCTTATGAGTAGTTAAATGCGGTTGATAGTTTTCAAGTGGGTACACGTACAGAGTGACCACCTCCCTTCAATTGTATCCCTGTCTTTTCAGGGTCAGGATGTCCATGCAGATGATGAATGATTGTTGTTGTCAGAAGCATAGATTGTTGAGTGTGATGGTCAGCTAACGAAAGTGCTGCAAATCAGAATGCGGCTGCTTTTAGATCTGAACCTTGGTTTGACCAGGGATGCCTGGACTAGTCGGTATGATGTAAGGACATCTGAGCCTTGGAATACGCAGGACATCCTCCAGAACGGCCCCGTCTCCACCTCTGAAATCGGTACTCTGATTTCTAAACCTAAGGTGGCCCAAGCACCCGGGGGTAGCAGTGTCCCTCCTGAGATGCTGATAGAAAATGAGAATGGGTGGGCCCCAGTCCTGACCACATTATTCACGTGCATAGGTAAGTTTGCATGTAGACGAGAAGATTGGGAACTGCCTATCATCATTCCAGTCTGCAAGGAAGGGAAAAGTCCAGGCCCTGAAAACTAGAGACGAATTAGCTCTCCAAGTGTAATCAGGAAGCTGTACGCTCATCATCTCCTTGGGAAAACTCCATCTGAATGGAAGAGGAAAACCTTCTGGAAGACCATTAGGCAGGTTTTAGACTGGGATGCTCTACTGGAGGCCATGGTATAGTTTTACCCCATATTATGGATAAATATTCCTTTAGGATCAAGGGAGCCCGTTATACAGCCTTCATTGACTTTGAGTCTGCCTTTGATAGGATTCCTCCAGACGAGGTTGTGGCCGAAATTGGAGATAAGCAATATTGACAGGCGCCTGTTGATGTTAATTCATAGCCTTTATGTGGAAACATGTTTGAAAGTGAGATGGAAGAGGGTAGGCCCCTTGACCCAGATCATCCCAGCACATGCAGGTGTAAGTCCAAGTGGTGTGCTACCACCTTCCTTGCTTTTAGTATTTACATAAGTTCTCTGGCCAGGAGTGTCTCTGGCTCAACTTTACGTCCTCCTAACCTGGCAGATAGACCTCTGTCAACCCTCCTTCATGCAGATGATGTGGTTCTTCTCCCTTTAACTTGCATTGGCTCGCGGTGGTTATTGAATGCTCGGGGTGGGCATTGCAAAACTGAAAAGCTAGTAGTTAACTACAATAAGTCCAAAGTCCTAGTTTTTACTAGGAAACAAAGGCTACAGAAGGGACAAATAAATGAGCATCCACTTGAGCAGCTGAAATCTTAGAAATCTGGAAATTTGACTCTACTAATGCCATTGCAAATGCCTGGAGAAGAATCAAGTCACTTGCATCCTTTTTTGTTCAAGGAGGACCACATGTTCCATCAGCTAAACACGTCTTCAATGCTAAGGCACTGCCACAGATGCAACGTGGTGGTGTGCATTGTGTATAATGCATAATGGTGGTATAATTGTGCTGCTGTGGAATCCACACAGATGAATGTTTGCAGATCTCTCCTTGGCCTTCCTAGTTGTGTGCCAAATGCACCTTTACAACTGGAAACAGGACAAATGTTAATTGAGGACCCTAAATTCAATTTCTGGTTCAAAATGTTGTTTATCCCTCTGGGATCAGCTCCCTTAGTGTTAACTGATGGATTCTTTTTAAAAAAAATTATTAGGGTTTTACAAGTAGGTAATGATTAAAAATCAAAGTTTCAGGATAGGAACTTTGTATATTGGGTGGGGGGAAATCTCTAGGTAAATAGGAAAGGGGGGGGGAAGGGGGTCTTGGGAGGGGGGGAAGGGGCGGGGGAGGAAAGCGGGGGGGCCGGAAGGGGACCGTGGTGGACAGGTGGTTCTGGCTCCCATTCTTCTTCTTTGCCGAATACGGTATATACTCGAGTATAAGCCTAGTTTTTCAGCCCTTTTTTTAAGACTGAAAAAGGCCCCCTCGGCTTATACTCGGGTGAGGGTCCTGGTTGGTTTATATTTGGGTCAGCTTATACTCGAGAATATGTGGTACATTTATTATTTTTCTCTTATTACAATTATTATTTTTCTCTATTATTGTTGCTACTATTACATTTATTTTACTCTATTATTAATACATTTATTATTTCACTCTGATATTATATTTATTATTTTATTTTATGACACAGCAAGCAAGCTAGATATGCTGGATTTCGTATCGCAAAATCACAAGTCGAACACTTCCCGAGTGTCTAGAAATGTGTGATGTATTTTAGGATGATGCGAGCAGATTATTATTATTATTATTAAATGTATTATTTTACTCTATTATTATTAAAAGGATACATAAGCACATTTACATTGAAGAAGAAGAGAATAATGATTTAATCAGAGTTGGACAATCTTATCTTAAATTAGAGCTTTATGTAAATACTCAAAAATATTTAAACTACTGAGGCCTCAATTAATGTAATTTTATTGGTATTTCGGCTTATACTGGAGTCAATGTTTTCCCAGTTTTTTTGTGGTAAAATTAGGTGCCTCGGCTTATATTTGGGTCGGCTTATACTCAAGTATATACGCTTTTATCTTTGTTCCCTTTTCCCCTTTTCTTCCTGTCTGTTCCCTTTCCCGCCTCCTCCCTCGCCCGGTGCACGCCTCCCAAAGCCTTGCTTGTTTATAATGGCATTTTAATTACTACTTAATTAATTCTTAATTATGAAGGGGTGCTTTGCTAGTGCTTTTGGTGCACAAAGGCAGAAGGGGGTTGGAGTAAGGGTCTCTTCCAACCCTCTGGACTATTATTATTATTATTATTATTATTATTATTATTATTATTATTATTATTATTGAGAGAAGGACACAGTATAACACAACAAACGAGATCAATATGCTGGATTTCATGGTGATTTTGTCAATGTCTATTGTTTCCAAATGCCGGCTGAGATCTTTTGGCACGGCACCTAGTGTGCCCATCACCACCGGGACCACCTGCACTGGTTTCTGCCAGAGTCTTTGAAGTTCAATCTTGAGGTCCTGATAGCGGCTGAGTTTTTCCTGTTGTTTTTCGTCAATGCGACTGTCACCTGGAATGGCAACATCAATGATCCAAACCTTGTTCTTTTCCACAACTGTGATGTCTGGTGTGTTGTGTTCCAGAACTTTGTCAGTCTGGATTCGGAAGTCCCACAGTATCTTTGCGTGCTCATTTTCCAATATTTTTGCAGGTTTGTGATCCCACCAGTTCTTTACTGCAGGGAGGTGGTACTTGAGGCATAAGTTCCAATGAATCATTTGGGCCACATAGTTGTGCCTCTGTTTGTAGTCTGTCTGTGCGATTTTCTTACAGCAGCTGAGGATATGATCAATGGTTTCGTTGGTTTCCTTACACAGTCTGCATTTTGGGTCATCAGCTGATTTTTCGATCGTGGCCTTAATTGCCTTTGTCCTGATGTCTTGCTCCTGGGCTGCAAGGATCAGGCCTTCTGTCTCCTTCTTCAGGGTCCCATTCGTGAGCCAGAGCCAGGTCTTCTATTATTATTATTATTATTATTATTATTATTATTAATTGCCTTTGTCCTGATGTCTTGCTCCTGGGCTGCAAGGATCAGGCCTTCTGTCTCCTTCTTCAGGGTCCCATTCGTGAGCCAGAGCCAGGTCTTCTATTATTATTATTATTATTATTATTATTATTATTATTATTATTAATTGCCTTTGTCCTGATGTCTTGCTCCTGGGCTGCAAGGATCAGGCCTTCTGTCTCCTTCTTCAGGGTCCCATTCGTGAGCCAGAGCCAGGTCTTCTCCTTGTCAGCTTTTCCTTCAATTTTGTCAAGGAACTTTCCATGCAGTGTTTTGTTGTGCCAGCTGTCAGCTCTAGTTTGTAGTGCGGCTTTCTTGTACTGATTCTTTGTCTGCTGTGTTTTGAGGAGTTTCTGATTTTTGACTTCAATCAAAGCAGGTTCTTCACTTTGCTTGACATATTCTGCCAGGGCATGTTCTTCTTCTTTGACTGCTTGCTTTACTTGCAAGAGTCCTCTGCCCCCTGATCTTCTAGGCAGATAGAGCCGGTCAACATCACTGCGAGGGTGCAGTGAATGATGAATGGTCATGAGTTTTCTGGTTTTTCTGTCCAAATTGTCCAGTTCCATCTGTGTCCAGTTTATGATGCCAGCAGTATATCTTATGACAGGTATGGCCCAGGTGTTTATGGCCTTGATGGTGTTGCCTCCATTGAGCTTGCTTTTGAGAATTTTTCTGACCCTTTGTGTGTATTCTTTGCTGACCACAGTCTTCACATGTTCATGGTTGTTGTTGTCCAGCTGTAATATGCCCAGATATTTATAGGCCTCTGGCTGGTGACACTTTATTGTTTGGCCATTAGGCATATTTATGCCCTCACTTTCAATGATTTTTCCCTTCTTCAATGCCACTGTCGAACATTTGTCCAATTATTATAAGGAGGGATTAAGGAGAAGCCTATTAAACATCAAATTAGGTTATGGTTTTACAAATTAAGCACCAAAACATCATGTTTTACAACAAATTTGACAGAAAAAGTAGTTTAATACGCAATAATGTTGTGTTTTAATTACTGTATTTATGAATTTAGCACCAAAATATCACGATATATTGAAAATATTGACTACAAAAATTGCTTGGATAATCCAGAAGCTTGGATAAGTGAGACTCTACTGTATTAACATTGAGGCTGGGTGGCCATCTGTCAGGGGTGCTTTGCTTGTGATTTTGGTGCAGAAAGGCAGAAGGGGGTGGGACTAAATGGCCCAGGGCATCTCTGCCAACCCTCTGCATTAATTTTAATATGATTATTAACATTGAGGCTTGTTGTATGTCTTTCGGGCTGTGTGGCCATGTTCCAGAAGCATTCTCTCCTGACGTTTCGCCCACATCTATGGCAGGCATCCTCAGATGTTGTGAGGTATGGATAAACTAAGTCAGGAAAGGAAAGAATATATATCTGTGTAGAGTCCAAGGTGTGGCAAGAGTTCTTTGTCACTGGGAGCCAGCATTAATGTTTCAGTTAATCACCCTAATTGGCACTGGAAATGTTTTGTCCCTTGCCTGGGGGCATCCTTTGTTCAGTCAAGTCCTCATTGTGTTGGTTCCCATCTACTGTTTTGATTTTGGAGTTTTGTAATACTGGTAGCCAGATTTTGTTCATTTTCATGGTTTCTTCCTTTCTGTTGAAGTTGTCCACATGCTTGTGGATTTCAATGGCTTCTCTGTGTAGTCTGACATGATAGTTGTTAGAATGGTCCAGCATTTTTGTGTTCTCAAATAGTATTCTGTGTCCAGGCTGGTTCATCAAATGCTCTGCTATGGCTGATTTCTCTGGTTGAATTAGTCTGCAGTGCCTTTCATGTTCTTTGACTCTTGTTTGGGCGCTGCGTTTGGTGGTCCCTATGTAGACTTGTCCACAGCTGCATGGTATCCGGTAGACTCCTGCAGAAGAGAGAGGATCCCTCTTGTCCTTCGCTGACCGTAGCATTTGTTGGATTTTCTTCGTGGGTCTGTAGATAGTTTGTAGGTTGTGCTTCTTCATCAGCTTCCCTATGCGGTCAGTAGTTCCCTTGATGTGTGGTAAGAACACCTTTCCTCTGGGTGGATCTTTGTCTTGACTCTCATGGCTTGTTCTTGGCCTTGCAGCTCTTCTGATGTCTGTGGTGGAGTATCCATTGGCCTGTAGAGCCCAGTTTAGGTGGTTGAGTTCACCTTGGAGCGACTGAGTTTTTCCTGTTGTTTTTCGTCAATGCGACTGTCACCTGGGATGGCCACATCAATGATCCAAACCTTGTTCTTTTCCACAACTGTGATGTCTGGTGTGTTGTGTTCCAGAACTTTGTCAGTCTGGATTCGGAAGTCCCACAGTGTCTTTTCATGTTCATTTTCCAATACTTTTGCAGGTTTTCACATCATCCGAAAATACATCACACAGTCCTAGACACTTGGGAAGTGTTCGACTTGTGACTTTGTGATATGAAATCCAGCATATCTAACTTGTTTGCTGTTATAATAATAATATAATAAACTTTATTAGTATCTCGCCCCCTGTCCCAAAAAGGACGCATGGTGGCCCACAACAAAAATACAATAATAGCAACTGTTTGCTTGGGTTGTTGTATGTTTTCCGGGCTGTCTGGCCATGTTCCACAAGTATTCTCTGCTGACGTTTCGCCCACATCTATGGCAGGCGTGTTAAGAGGTGTAGGATGACCTGTCTGGAATTTTTCTGTTTTCAGAATGTTCCTTATTTATTGTTCTGATTTTGGAGTTTTTTAATACCGATAACCAGATTTTGTTCATTTTCATGGTTTGCTCCTTTCTGTTGCTTGTGGCTTTCAATGTCTTCTCTGTGTAGTCTGACCTGATAGTTGTTGGAGTGGTCGAGCATTTCTGTCTTCTCAAATAATATACTGAGTCCACCTTTCCCGCCTACTCGCTCGCCCTGCGCACTACCTACTCCCTCGCCCTGTGCGGTCCTTCCTCGGCAGTGACAGCGGGAAAGGAGCGCGTGGGGCGGGCGAGGGAGCAAGGACAGGCGAGTGCCTTTCCCTGCTCCCTCACCCCATGTGCTCCTTCCTCATTGATGGAAGAGGCGAAAGAACAACGGAGGAGTGCCTGTGGCCAAAGGAAGAGGCCTCCCATTTTATCTTGCCACGCAGACTCCCTCCTGGTGGATGCGTGTGCGGCGTGGTGAGGCAAATTGGGAGGCCTCTTCCTTTCCCCACAGGCATGCCTCTGTTGTTGTTTCATCGCACGCGAGCATCCACAAGGAGGGAGTTCTCACATCCAGAGTTAGAGTGAGGGTTGTGTATGCGCGGCGAAACAATCACGGAGTCTGTGTGTGCCCCTCTCCCTCCTCCTCAGTCATTCCAATGTGAATGACTGAAAGAAAACTTTGCAGCCTGTTGTAAATTCATTTTTTTTTGAAAGCTAGTCTCTTCCAACCCTGATTATTACATTGTTGGTGTTGTTGGTGAGGGGTGCTCTGATTATGTTTTGGTGCACAAAGGCAAAGGGGGTTGGAGTAGATGGCCCAAGGGGTCTCTTCCAAGATTTAAGTTAAGATTTAACTTTATACCTCCACAGTCTCAGCGCCTTCCAGTAGCTTACACCTGCTCAGTACTTTTAGTCTTCCAGTCTGCTTCCACAGTAGACACTTGAGCACATGCCCAGCCATTGTCAATTTTACTACTGTCTTTCCCCCAGTCTAGATGATATTACAGACTCACCCACAGTTCGCAGTATCTTGTCCTAGTAGACAGGTTTAATTGCATATAGACTTCACAACATCAAAAAAGGGAGGGAAAATACACTGAACATGGTTCCTTATATACAATAAATTTACACATAGTAATTCTTGATTGTTTACCAACTAATTGACCCAACCCAAACTCAGGATTGCATCATTGACAATCACCTGGAGTATGCCCAAACACATTCCCCAAATGATTCCCCATACACAATCAATCAGCATTCCCAATAGAAGCCCATTAGCAGTGAATGACTCAATACATTGTAAAATCTAACACTTTATTATTTTTATGATGATGATGATTAACAACATTGAGGCTGTATTTGTTCCCTTTTTGTTTTTTTACCTCAAAATAAGATATGTGCACTGTGCATAGGAATTTGTTCATAGTTTTTTCTTTAAAAAACCCAAAACTATCATCTGGCCCTCCAACGGTCCGAGAAACCATGAACTGGCCCCCTGTTCAAAAAGTTTGGGGACCCCTGGACTAGAACATCTTTTCTTTTTCCATGGTGAACTGGATGTTTGGGTGGATGCTGTTGAGGTGGTCCAGGAACTTGCTGAGTTCTTCTCCATTGCTCTAAATGGTGAAGGTGTCATCAACATATCTGAACCATATAGTTGGCTTTTTTAGTGCTGTTTCCAGGGCTTGTTTTTCAAAGCCCTGCCTTTTTTCATCTTCGGCAGGCTAGACGGCTAGCCCCCTATCTATCTAGGGACAACCTGGCTACAGTGATCCAGGCTACAGTCATCTCGAGACTGGATTACTGTAATGCCCTTTACATTGGCCTTCCTGTGTCGGTGATCCGGAAGCTCAAATTGGTGCAAAATGCAGCTGCCCGGCTCCTTGCGGGAGTCCCCATAAGATGCCACATAACACCAATCTTACGGCAGCTGCACTGGTTACCAATTGAGCACCGGATCACTTTCAAAGTGATGGTGCTTACCTTCAAGGCCTTACATGGTCCAGGGCCGATGTACCTGAGGGACCGCCTCACCCCCTACAAACCCCAGAGATCCCTCCGTTCTGAGGACCAAGACCTGCTGGAAGTCCCCAGTTTTAAGACCTTGCGTCTAACTGCAACTAGACGCAGAGCCTTTTCAGTAGTGGCGCCATCTCTGTGGAACACCTTGCCACCTGAAGTTCGTGCCTTGCGGGACTTGTTGGCCTTCCGCAGGGCATGTAAGACACACCTGTTTCGGCAGGCTTTTGAGTTCTGTTGCTGATGTTTTAAAAGGTGCTTTTAGGATGTTTTAAAGATTTTTTTTAAATGATGTTTTTAAAATGTTTTTTAAATTGTTGATTTTAGCCGGTTCTTGTAAGCCGCTCCAAGCCCTAGGGGAGTGGCGGCATATAAGTTTGAAAAATAAATAAAATAAATAAATAAATAAAAGTCTTCCATGTAGAAATTAGCTACTACTGGGCTGAGAGGGCTCCCCATGGCCACTCCATCTTTCTGTTCATAGAAGTTTTGGGAAGTTTTGTTTGATTAGTACAAAGGTGTCCGATACGACATTACTGTGTATTGAAAAAGCAGTTCAATACACAGTAACGTAGTGTAATTACTACATTTACGAATTTAGCGACAAAACATTGCAATAAATTGAAAACATTAACTACAAAAACATTGATTACTAAAAGGCAGACATCGTTGGATAATACAGAATGTTGGATAAGCGAGACTCTACTGTATTATTCTCTGAAACACAACTAGACATTCAAAGCACTGGTCACAGTAAAGAAATTCCTAGGACCCTGCATGAAAGCCTGTTTTTCTCTAATGCTCCTGCTGCTGCTGAAAATATTCCCCTGGACAAAGGACAAGGAAAAAAGAGAGAAGTGGGCAAAGGAGAAAGATTGACAGGAAAATGCATTGTGGGTGGAGCTGTGCTTGTCTTTGCATCCCATCCTGGGGCTCAGCCGAGGGAGTGAATGGCCCAGGGGGGACTTGGTTCAGCAGAGACTCGTTTTGTGAACATCCCATCAAGCCTCAGTGGTGGTTTGAATTAGACGGTGGAGAGGCAGGTCTTGGTTGGCAGCAGGATTGCTTTGATGGCAGGAGGCGCCTGCGTTGGGATGCTCAGGACGCAGACGTGAAAGGCAGCCCCGTAATCGTTGTGTCCCTCAGGATACAGCACATCCTGGTAATTCCGGGAAACCCGTTATCCAGTGAATGACACCTTTTAATACTGGAAAGAGCCGTTCCTTTATGCCTGCCTGCCTTCCGTTCCTTTGGCCACATTTGTGTTCAGCCCAATGAAACCAAAGTGATGCTCCAGTATTAATAATAACAACTCTAATCATAACCTTACTTTTGTACCCCGCCTCCATCTCCTCAAAAGGACTCGGGGTGGTTTACGTATGGCACAGTGTGCCTAAAAACAATGTACAATAAACACACAATACTATACAAGATAAAACATATCAAACAAGGTTTAAGCTCAAAACTGCACCTAGTAACCTATGATGAGACCGGTCATAAAACATAGCCAACTGCAAACAGGAGCAGGGAATAGGATGGTGAAAATGTTAGTCAATGAGCGAGGGCAGAGGGCAAAAGTGCAGTTCTGTGGCATTAACTGCAGACCATTGGGACTAGACATGCTCAAAGGCTTGTCCAGACATCCAAGTCTTCAATTCCTTCTGGAATATTGGAAGGAGATTTCCTTGTTTCCTTCTATCACTCATTCTTTTTACCCTCCCTCCCTGTTCTTCTTTTTTTCTGGATTCATTCCCTTCTTTATTAAGAATAATTGATTGCTTTTCCTGGTATCTATTTGTGTGCTTAAGACCTCGATGTCTGCCTTTCTTGATACTGTAGACTCGCTTATCCAACCATCATTCGTTTAACATTCTGTATTATTCAGCAGTCTTACTCCCGCGTGGATCCACAACTGATTCTCTAGGCAGCAACATGCAAGTACAGCCTTTCTCCCAAACAAGTGGTAGACTTGTAAAACATGAGCCTACGAGAACTTTAAGATCATCTGGGGAGGCCCTGCTCTCGGTCCCACCTGTCTCACAGGTGCGGCTGGTGGGGTTGAGAGACAGGGCCTTCTCAGTGGTGGCTCCTCGGCTGTGGGACTCCCTCCCCAGTGATATCCGGCAGGCTCCATCCCTTCTGAGTTTTAGGAAAAAGGTGAAGACTTGGCTTTGTGAGCAAGCATTTGATGAGTGAACTCTGTTGGCTTCGACTCGGTCCGGATTATGGTTCATGTACAAGGTTTTGTGGACAAATGGTTCAAGTATTTTATATTCTATTGTTTTAAATGTATTTATTGTATTTTGTTAAATTATCCAATTGTTTTAATTGCTTATGTTTTATCTTTTTGTATTGCATATTGGCATTGAATTTTTGTGAGCCTCCCTGAGTCCCTTCGGGTGAGAAAGTGGGATAGAAATGAGGGAAATAAATAAATAAAACATGATGTTTTGGTGCTTAATTTGTAAAATCATAGCTAAATTTGACGTTTAATAGGCTTTCCCTTAATCCCTCCTTATTGTCCAATATTTTTGCATATACAATGTTCTGCAGGAGTGTTTATGTTGGTTAAGTGAGACTCTGCTGTATTTCCATTTTCAACATAACCCATGAAATGAAAGGGGGAAATCTTGGAGGTAAAGAAGATTTCTGGCTTCCATTCTTGATCTTTTGCTTTTTTTCCTGACCAGGGAAATGAGGATTCTATGGAGCCACGTCTTGGGTGCCGTAAGGAAAGAAATAATATAGGAAGAAGAAATCCTCCCAAGGTGAAGATCTTGCTGAATTCCTGACCTCACTTACAGATAAGAAAGGAAAAAAGAAGAGTCAAGTATCTGTATTCTAATGAAACACCGATATCACAGTGGACGTGAAGGAGAAAGCATCCAAATACCTGGAGTGTGGAAAGAGTGAGTTACACTCAGTGATGGTCTGCAGCGACATGAAAGGACACACACTGTGGAGAAGCCCTATGAATTCCTGGAGTGTGGAAAGAGATTTGCGCAGAGTGTAGATCTATGTTCACATCAAAAGACTCACACTGCGGAGAAACCTTATACATGCATGGAGTGTGGAAAGGGCTTTAGTTACAGTTCAAAACTATGTTTGCAACAAAAGAAACACACTGGAGAGAAACATGCCTGGAGTGTGGACAGAGATTCACTGAGAGTGGAAGTCTATGCAAACATCAGCGGACTCACACTGGGGAGAAACCCCATATATGCCTGGAGTGTGGAAAGAGCTTCATTTATAGGACAAGTCTACGAAGACATCAAAAGATTCACATTAGGGAGAAACCCTATGCATGCCTGGAGTGTGGACAGAGCTTCACTGAGAATGGAAGTGTACATAAACATCAAAGGATTCACACTGGGGAGAAACCCTATACATGCCTGGAGTGTGGAAAGAGCTTTGCTCAAAGAGGAAATCTAGATGCACATCAAAGGACTCACACTGGGGAGAAACCCTATACATGCCTTGAGTGTGGACAGAGCTTCACTCAGAGTGGAAGTCTACATAAACATCAGCAGACTCACACTGGGGAGAAACCCTATACATGCCTGGAGTGTGGAAAGAGCTTCACTGAGAGTGGAAATTTATGTAAACATCAAAGGACTCACACTGGGGAAAAACCCTATACATGCCTGGAGTGTGGAAAGAGCTTCACTGAGAGTAGAAGTCTACGTAAACATCAAAGGATTCACACTGGGGAGAAACACTATACATGCCTTGAGTGTGGACAGAGCTTCACTCAGAGTGGAAGTCTACATAAACATCAGCAGACTCACACTGGGGAGAAACCCTATACATGCCTGGAGTGTGGAAAGAGCTTTGCTCAGAGAGGAAATCTAGATGCACATCAAAGGACTCACACTGGGGAGAAACCCTATACATGCCTGGAGTGTGGGCAGAGTTTCACTGAGAGTGGAAAACTACGTTCACATCAGCGGACTCATACTGGGGAGAAACCCTATACATGCCTGGAGTGTGGACAGAGCTACACTCAGAGTAGCAGTCTGCGTAGACATCAAAGGACTCACACTGGGGAGAAACCCTATACATGCCTTCAATGTGGAAAGAGCTTCACTGAGAGTGGAAATTTATGTAAACATCAAAGGACTCACACTGGGGAAAAACCCTATACATGCCTGGAGTGTGGAAAGAGCTTCACTGAGAGTAGAAGACTACGTGAACATCAAAGGATTCACACTGGGGAGAAACCCTATACATGCCTTGAGTGTGGAAAGAGCTTTGCTCGGAGAGGAAATCTAGATGCACATCAAAGGACTCACACTGGGGAGAAACCTTATACATGCCTGGAGTGTGGGCAGAGTTTCACTGAGAGTGGAAGTCTACGTTTACATCAAAGGACTCACACTGGGGAGAAACCCTATACATGCCTAAAGTGTGGAAAGAGCTTCACTGAGAGTGGAAGTCTACGTTCACATCAGTGGACTCACACTGGGGAGAAACCCTATACGTGCCTGGAGTGTGGACAGAGCTTCAATGCTAGTGGAAAACTACGTTCACATCAGCGGACTCATACTGGGGAGAAGCCCTATACATGCCTGGAGTGTGGAAAGAGCTTCACTGAGAGTGGAAAACTACGTTCACATCAGCGGACTCATACTGGGGAGAAACCCTATTCATGCCTGGAGTGTGGACAGAGCTACACTTAGAGTAGTAGTCTGCGTAGACATCAAAGGACTCACACTGGGGAGAAACCCTATACATGCCTTCAATGTGGAAAGAGCTTCACTGAGAGTGGAAATTTACGTAAACATCAAAGGACTCACACTGGGGAAAAACCCTATACATGCCTGGAGTGTGGAAAGAGCTTCACTGAGAGTAGAAGTCTACGTAAACATCAAAGGACTCACACTGGGGAGAAACCCTATTCATGCCTTGAGTGTGGAAAGAGCTTCATTTGTAGTGGGAGTCTACATTTACATCAAAGGACTCACACTGGTGAGAAACCCCATACATGCATGGAGTGTGGAAAGAGCTTCATTTATAGGACAAGTCTACGAAGACATCAAAGGATTCACATTGGGGAGAAACCCTATGCATGCCTGGAGTGTGGACAGAGATTCACTGAGAATGGAAGTCTACTTAAACATCAAAAGACTCACACTGGGGAGAAACCCTATACGTGCCTGGAGTGTGGACAGAGCTTTTCTGAGAGTGGAAGTCTATGTTCACATCATAGGACTCACACGAGGGGGAAAAACTTATGAATGCCTTGAGTGGAGACAGAGCTTTGCTCAGAAGGGATATCTGCATTCACATCAGAGGCCTCACGCTGGGGAGAAAACGTATAAGTGCCTGGAGTGTGGATACAGCTTCACTGAGTGTGGAAGTGTACGCTATCATCAAAGAACTCTCACTTGGGAAACCGCTATAAATATAGTGTCCTCTCACTTTTCGGGCCTGCCCATGAAAAGTGGAAAACTGCAAAATAGCGGGACTCTTTTTATTGTAATATTTATACATTACTGTATATTGAAGCCTTTCCTATCAGTGCTGGCGGGCCCCTTTCTCCATGCCCACTCGGTCCTTCCTCTTTGCCAAGGAAAGTGGGCTCGCAGGACTCTTCCCTTCTCTCTCCCCAGGTTTCCTCTCCCTCGGCAAAGGCAGTAAGGAGAGGGACACACACACACACACACACCTACAGAGCGAAGCCAGGGGTGCAGGGTGTTAATGTGGGATTTGTGTATTAATAGTGTTTAAGTGCAATTTGTGCCATGCTGGTATTGCAACTGATTGCATCATCCAGAATGTACCATAGTGTGGAAAGAGTTAATTGCCAAGAAGCTATGATGTCCTTGATGTGTGGCTGGAACTAGGGAGTATCCAGACACAAGTGTTGGTGCACGATTGATTGCGTCAGTTCAGCTGAGTTCTGTCTGCCTATAGAGTTTGAGTAAAATTCTGTTGGAGAACAGAACGGTCCTGTGTTCATCTGCAAGTCTGTTTGTGTTGATTACTGCTGCATACAGTAAAACTTTGTAAATAGCTTTACCAACGTCTCTGAGTGTCTCTTCGTTCTGCGCTCCGCTGCTTCCATCCAACTACTGCTGCGCTGCAAATACTCGGACACGAGACTGCGGCAGGAAGGGGTTAAGCGGCGGGAGAGGCGTCGCCCAGGCGGGGGAGGGGGGAGGCGAAGAGGAGGAGGAGGAGGAAGAGCAGGAGGAGAGCCTGCCTGCCTGCGCTTCGGAGAAGGAAACTTTCCTTGGATCCTTTCAGGGCAAGAGGAAGAAAGGAAAGGGAAGAGGAGAAGGAGGGCTCTGCTTCTTGGGAACCCAAAGGGTGATTCTCACCAATGCGTCATCTTCATCTTGGTAAGAAGTCACGAGTGGAGTGCCACAAGCAGGGCTCCGTCCTGGGCCCGGTTCTGTTCAACATCTTTATTAACGACTTAGACGAAGGGTTAGAAGGCACGATCATCAAGTTTGCAGACGACACCAAACTGGGAGGGAGAGCCAACACTCCAGAAGACAGGAGCAGAATTCAAAACAATCTTGACAAGACTAGAGAGATGATTGGCCGAAACTCACAAAATGAAGTTCAACAGGGACAAATGCAAGATACTTCACTTTGGCAGAAAAAATGGAAATCAAAGATACAGAATGGGGGACGATGCCTGGCTAGACAGCACTACATGTGAAAAAGACCTTGGAGTCCTCGTGGGGAACAAGTTAAACATGAGCCAACAATGTGATGCGGCAGCTAAAAAAGCCAATGGGATTCTGTCCTGCATCAATAGGGGAATAGCGTCTAGATCCAGGGAAGTCCTGCTCCCCCTTATTCTATTCTGCCTTGGTCAGACCACACCTGGAATCACACTGTGTCCAATTTTGGGCACCGCAGATGAAGGGAGATGTTGACAAGCTGGAAAGCGTCCAGAGGAGGGTAACTAAAATGATTAAGGGTCTGGAGAACAAGCCCTATGAGGAGCGGCTTAAAGAGCTGGGCATGTTTAGCCTGCAGAAGAGAAGGCTGAGAGGAGACATGAGAGCCATGTACAAATACGTGAAGGGAAGTCATAGGGAGGAGGGAGGGAGCTTGTTTTCTGCTGCCCTGCAGACTAGGACGCAAGGGAACAAGGGCTTCAAACTACAGGAAAGGAAGGAGATTCCACCTGAACATCAGGAAGAACTGCCTCACTGTGAGAAGGGCTGTTTGGCAGTGGAACTCTCTCTCTGCCCCAGACTGTGGTGGAGGCTCCTTCTTGGGAGGCTTTTAAGCAGAGGCTGGATGACCATCTGTCAGGAGTGCTTTGAATGCGATTTCCTTCTTCTTGGCGGGGGTTGGACTGGATGGCCTATGAGGTCTCTTCCAACTCTACTATTCTATGATTCTATGCTTGGGGCCGGTCCACTGCAGCGGACGGAGTGGGAGGGAGGGATTGCGAGAGAGAGGCGCCCGGGGCGGAGCAGACCGGCTACCCCTTCTCCTCCCTCCCTTCCCTCCCTGCTTCCCTCATCCCTGCCTTCCTTCCTCCTCAGCCCCGAGAGCCTCTCCTCCTCCTCCTCCTCCTCCTCCTCCTGCAAGGAGCCATCCCCAGGAGGTGCGGTCCCTTCTCGCTGCAGAGAAGCCCCAGGGAGAGGAGTCCGTGCCTGTCGAGATGCCAGCAGCCTCCTTTCCTTCCCAGACCGGCCTTGGGATGGACTGCCTCCTGGACTGGGAGGGATAGATTGAAACGTCCCACTCTTTCTCCCTCAAGCGAGGAGTGTGCGAGGAGGAGGAAGAGGAAGAGGAGGGCGAGGAGGGCGGCAGCGGTAGGAAGGAGAGGACCGAGCCCGCCTTTATTTAAAAAATTTAATTTTTTAAAAAAACCGTGATATAGCGGATCCGCAAAAAGTGAGCCGCGGGTTTGCGAGGGAACAGTGTACCTAGATTGTGTACAGAGCTTCAGTCGTGCACATCTACATTCACATCAAAGGACTCACCAGAAACCTTATAAATGCATGTTCTGTGAATAGCACCTCTCTGAGAGTTCAGATCTACAGACACATACAATCCAGAGGTGTTTGGCCCTGAAAAAGGTAAAGGTTTCCCCTGAGGTAAAGTCCAGTCATGTCTGATTCTTGGGGTTGGTGCTCATCTCCATTTCTTAGCCAAAGAGCCGGCATTGTCCATAGACACCTCCAAGGTCATGTGGCCATTGGCATGACTGCATGGAGCGCCGTTACTTTCCCACCGGAGCGGTACCTATTGATCTACTCACATTGGCATGTTTTCAAACTGCTAGGTTGGCAGAAGCTGGAGCTAACAGCGGGAGCTCACTCCGCTCCCATAAGGCTGTCTAAAACAGACTTTTCAAACTTTTCATGTTGGTGATGCACTCTTTGTCAGTAAAATGACATTTTTATATCTCGGTGCTTCTATAATACTGGCAGGAGATTTTGATGGCCCAAATGATGAAGCTCTTTATGGCCATTTCAGTGAGCCTGCTCCTGAACTCGCGGCTGCCCACCCCGTTCCTGATATGCCGTCTGAAAGTGTTATCTGCAGTCATTGTGGGCTTTGTCTTCTACGAATGATCAATAGCCGAGACATAATACTATTGAATGTTGGCATGAATGAGGATCCATCTGGAGAATATGCTTTTTTGATTGGCCGTACAGATTCAACTATTGATTATTATTTCTTATGAGTTGTTAAATACGGTTTACAGTTTTGGAGTGGGTACACGTACAGAGTGACCACCTCCCTTTAATTGTGTCCCTATCCTTTCAGGGTCAGGATGTCCATGCAGATGATGAACGATTGTTGTTGTCGGAAGCCTAGATCGTTGAGTGTGATGGTCAGCTAATCCTACAAATCAGAAGGCAGCACCTTTTAGATCTAAACCTTGGTTTGACCCAGGATGCCTGTACATGAAGAATCCCTTATGAAGATATTACATGAGGTACAGGGAGCTGAATTGTATCTTTGCCTCTGGATTGGTTCCTATTAAAGGAAAGATATAAAAAGCTAATTAGAGATAAAAAAAAGAATTGGGAGAAACTAATTTTTGCCTCAAGGTTACATGATTCTGCCACTTTTTGGAAGACAATCTCTAGGGCAAAGAAGTCACTAAGCAGATACGTTAAATATATATTTGTGGAAGGTCCATCGTGGGGGAAAGAACTCTTGTCTGTTGGACAGTCAAAAAAGGAGTAGCACTCTGAAAACAGAAGAATTCCAGACAGGAATCAATCAGGGGCAGCTAACGACTCTGAACAAAGGATTCCCTCAGGCCAGGAGGGGAAGCTGGGAAGGCCATTTAATGCTAATTGAAGTGATTAATTGCAACATTAACACTGGCCTCCAGCAGACAAGAGTTCTTTTCCCCACACAGGGCCTTCCACAGATATATAAACCTTCCTTGCTTAGGGTTGTTGTATGTCTTTCGGGCTGTGTGGCCATGTTCCAGAAGTCTCTCCTGACGTTTCGCCCACATCTATGGCAGGCATCTTCAGAGGTTGTGAGGTATGGATAAACTAAGTAAGGAAAGGAAAGAATATATATCTGTGGAGAGTCCAGGGCAGGGGTCCCCAAACTAAGGCCCGGGGGCCGGATGCGGCCCTCCAAGGTCATTTACCTGGCCCCCGCCCTCAGTTTTATAATACAATATTTTTATATCATTTTAAATAATATAATATATTGTATATACATATAATATTGGTAATAATATAATGTTATACAATATAATACTAATAATACCATATAATAATATTAATTATATGATATATATTACATATAATATTACAGTATAGTGGTATAGTTCAATATAGTAATATATAATGCTAATATTGTGCTATGCTAATAATATAATATACTAGCTATGCCCGGCCACGCGTTGCTGTGGCGAAGTATGGTGATATGGGAAATAAAGTATTGAGGAATTGGTGGTAGTTAAGGTCAAGGGTAAAGGTTTTCCCCTGACATTAAGTCCAGTCATGTCTAATTATGCGGGTTGGTGCTCATCTCCATTTCTAAGCCGAAGAGCGGGCGTTGTCCGTAGACTCCTCCAAGGTCATGTGGGATGACTGCATGGAGCGGCGTTACCTTCCTGCCGGAGCAGTACCTATTGATGCACTCACATTTGCATGTTTTCGAACTTCTGGGTTGGCAGAAGCTGGGGCTAACAGTGGGGGCTCTCTCCGCTCCCCCAATTCAAACCTGTGGCCTTTCGGTCCAGAAGTTCAGCAGCTCAGTGCTTTAACACGCTGCGCCATCAGGGGATATTATTTCCTAAAGGTTGTGAATATACAATATTTCTGATTGGTTTTTTTTGTTTGCTGGAGGCAAGTATGAATGCTGCAATTAGGAAAAATGATTAGGATGTAATGACCTTGCAGCTTTAAAGCCTGGCTGTTTCCTCCCTGAGTGAATTTTTTGTTGGGAGGTGTTAGCTGGCCCTGATTGTTTCCTGTCTGGAATTTCCTTGTTTTCAGAGTGGTGTTCTTTGCGATATTTTATGTGCTTCTACTGTCTGTGGCCCTGAGAAAACAGAGGATTTTCCAGACTTTGATGTTGGGAATACTTTGTTGGGAGGTGTTAGCTGGCCCTGATTGTTTCCTGTCTGGAATTCCCTTGTTTTCAGAGTGGTGTTGTTTGCGATATTTTATGTGCTTCTACTGTCTGTTGCCCTGAGAAAACAGAGGATTTGCCTGATTTTGATGATGGGAATACTTTGTTGGGAGGTGTTAGCTGGCCCTGATTGTTTCCTGTGTGGGATTCCCCTGTTCATTTACTGTCCTGGTTTTAGAGATTATATTGTTCTGCATTATTCTATCCCGGTAATTATTTCATATTAAAGAAGAATCTCACTTATCCAACATTCGCTTATACAATGTTCTGGATTATCCAACGCAGTCTGCCTTTTCATAATCAATGTTTTTGTAGTCAGTGTTTTAAATTCATTGTGATATTTTAGTGGTAAATTTGTAAATACAGTACAGTAGAGTCTCACTTATCCAACATAAACGGGCCGGCAGAACGTTGGATAAGCGAATATGTTGGATAATGAGGAATTAAGGATAACCCTATTAAACATCAAATTAAGTTATGATTTTACAAATTAAGCACCAAAACATCATGTTAGACAACAAATTTGTCAGAAAAAGTAGTTCAGTACACAGTAATGCTATATATTAATTACTGTATCTATGAATTTAGCACCAAAATATCACGATATATTGAAAGCATTGACTACAAAAATGCGTTGGATAATCCAGAATGTTGGATAAGCGAGTGTTGGATAAGTGAGACTCTACTGTAATTACAACATAGCATTACTGCGCATGGAACTACTTTTTCTGTCAAATTTGTTGTATAATATGATGTTTTGGTGCTTAATTTGTATAACGATTACCTAATTTGATGTTTAATTGGCTTTTCCTAAATCCCTTCTTATTATCCAACATATTCACTTTTCCTGCCGGCCTGTTTACGTTGGATAAGTGAGACTCTACTGTGTCATGCAGCCAGATCCCAGGGCTGAATTTCCAAGCCCTGAATCTGACTTCATAACATAAACATGCGAGCACCTGGCGGGAGAAGATAAAATGAGCCTGGGAACTCAGGGGTGAAAGTATAAACAATTATAATTGCTGTAGTGTGGGGGGGATAGAAACCTTGGTGGAAATATGATCCAGAAGGTGGGGTTTGATGATGATATTTGCGTGTGATATTACGTTGCATCAGAAGTGATAAAATTAGATGTATGTAAACATTAGGTCATTCTCGACTTTTCCAAAGTCATGTATTCTTCAATAAAGATTGTGTTTGAGAGCAGCTGTCTTTGATCTGCGTTCAGACTGGTCCTTTGAAGTAAGCCTGACATTAAAGTCGAGAATCCCATTTCTCACCCTCCTGCGGAATTCGCAGTGAAGTGATAATGAGCGAGGAAGAAGATCAAAGCCCAAATGAGGCAGAGAGGCCTTTGCAAGGGGCCCGGCCGAAGAGAGAAGAGACGCTGCAAGCCATAGCTTCCTCTACGGGGTACCCCAAGCCGAACGGCGTGACCCAGAGAATTCCCAGGCTCGGAAGAGGCGTCTCTGCAGCTGCAGAAACCAGTTGGGGATCTGGAGGAAGTATGCCGAGACCGTGGCCCTGCGGTTATCCTTCCTGGAAACTAATTTATCCAGGCTGTCGGAACCGTGGGGAGATTGGTGCCATTATTGGAAGAGAATCTCCAGAAGGAGGCCAGCCGATATGGCGCCGAGAGAGAACCAAGCAAAGAAGGAGATTGGAGCCAGAGGGGGCCAGCGGGCGTCAACGCAGAGCCCCGTGGCGGCAAGGGACGAGGGAGATGAGGAATACTGGCAGGAGCTGCAGTTCCGGG
Source organism: Anolis carolinensis (assembly GCF_035594765.1). NCBI lineage: Eukaryota > Metazoa > Chordata > Lepidosauria > Squamata > Anolidae > Anolis > Anolis carolinensis. Next base: position 217,841 of record NC_085843.1, read on the forward strand.
ACAGCATGGCGCGAGAAGTGGAGCGTCAGCGAGCCCTGGGGACCCTGAGGCCACCGTCTCCAACAGAGCTCCCAACCCCCGAATGGGCGTCGGGGTGGAAAGGCCACTGGGGCCAGGGATCGGGTCCAGTGGATTCGCAGACGAAGGCGGAGAGGAGCGGGGGGTCCAGGAAGAGGAGGAGGATGTGCCGTACGACGAGGAAAGGCGAGATGAGGGGGCTACAGCTAGGCCAGTATGCGGATGGGCGGAAGAGCCAACAGCGGCGGCAGACTTCCAGGAGCCGCGCAGAATGACCACCGGAGTGGGGCGCGGCGTGTTCCAAGGAGCCGCCCGAGGAAACCTGATGCAACCCTTCCCATGCCGCTCAGACAATATCAAAGGGCTGCAGAATGGATGCCTAGAAGAGAAGATCTCAAGCTGGAATACGGAGGGGAATCAGAGGAACTGAACTTTTTTCTAATTGGCATTAGAGGATACATGGAAGACAACGCACACACATTTCCCTCCGAAGCAAGCAGGGTTCGATGCCATCGGCAACACACTAAAGCGAGGAGCAGCCAGCTGGTATGTGCAATTGCATGCCAGACGCGACCCATGCCTGAGGTCAGTGCCCCGCTTCCTCGCCGCACTGGAGAACCCGGTTCAGAGACCGGCTAGAGCAATTGAGGGCTCGAGACCAGCTGAAAGGAATAAAACAGAGGGACAAAACGGTGCCCGAGTACGCAGAGGAATTCCTCCACCTCGCGGAAAGGGTACCGGAGTGGTCTGAAGTAACCAAAGTGGAACTATTTAAAGAGGGACTACGCCCCGAGATTTTCAGCTGGGCAGCGCACAGAGACGACCCCGAGACGCTCCAGGGATGGATTCAACTAGCGGGGCGCGTCGAATCTACCCTGGCACAAGTAAAGCGCTTCAGGAGCAGCAGCGGCCAGCAAAGACCGGTGGCGAGAGGTCGAGGAGAAACGAGGAAGCAAGAAAGACCCGGAGGGGAGGCCGGGGATTCCCTCCAGAGGAGACGACAACAGACCTAAACCGGGATGCTTTGTATGTGGGAAGACGGGCCACCGAGCAGCGGAATGCTGGGCCCGGAAGGGGGGAGCCGCCAAAAGCCCCAAAGCCCAAGCCAGCAACCGGGAGGCGTGCGGAGGAGGAGGTGCAGGCCCCAGGAATCTTCGGAAAGATTGGTGAGTCGGGACAAAACGCATGATAGTAGTACCAATTTGCCTCTCGGGGCTAGAAAATCGGGCCACCTGCAAGGCGTTTGTAGACTGCGGGTGTTCTAGGAACATTATAACCCCAGAATTAGCAGGAGCGCTGAAATGCCAGCAGATGGCACATGACTCCCCAATTGCATTTTCGCAGCTAGATGGATCAGTCGCTGCTGGGGAAGTATCTACAAAGGAATTACGGGGAGTTCCATGCAAAATAGGCAAATGGGGAGGAAGAAATATCCTTTGTGATAGCCCCTATTGCCACATACCATGTAATATTGGGGATACCATGGCTCGAACAAGCAAATCCTGAAGTAGATTGGAGAGGAAAAAGCTTAGCATTTAAAGAACAGCAGATGCAATGGGAGATAAGCAAAATTGCAGAAGAGGAGGACGAGGAAGACGAAGCAGGGGAAATAGACCCACAGCTATTGCCACCTGAATACAGAGACTTTGCGGATGTTTTCAATCAGAAAGAGGCCAGTAAATTGCCTCCCAAAAGAAATATAGAAGTAGGGATTGAAATAACCCCAGGAGCAGACTTACCAAAACCAAAGTGTATCCCATGTCTGTGCAAGAGAAGGAGGAATTGAGAAGATACATTGATAAAAACCTGGCTCGAGGCTTCAATAAGCCATCTAATTCTCCTCTCGGGGCTCCAGTGTTATTTAGGAGAAAGAAAGACAATTCCCTAAGATTGTGCATTGATTATCGAAATTTAAACGCAATTACCAAGGACAATAAATACCCTATGCCCTTAGTCAAGGATTTAATTACCGTATTGAAGAAAGGGAGCATTATTTACTAAACTGGATTTAATTGAAGCGTATCATAAAATTAAGGATCAAACCGGAGGATACTTGGAAAACCGCATTTTTCCTGCGCATTCGGCCATTTTGAATACGAAATTTTGCCTTTCGGGTTAAAAAAATGGAAGCGGCTGCTTTATGCAGCTTATAAATGAAATACTACACCCATTATTGTACAGAGGGGTGTTCATATTCCTTGATGATATCTTGATCATTTCTGAGATAAGGAAAAGCACGTAAAATTGGTCCGGAAGTTTTGCAGAGACTAAGAGAAGCAAAGCTGTACGCAAAACTGTCCAAATGTGAATTTAATAAAACTCAAATTGACTTTCTGGGATATCGGAATGTCTCCAGAAGGGTTAGCTATGGATCCAGCTAAAGTAGCAGATGTGAAAGAATGGGGAGTGCCTCAAACAAGGAGGCAATTACAATCATTTCTGGGGTTTTGCAAATTTTTACAGACCCTTCATAAAAGGCTTTGCACAAATAACCGCACCCCTTACAAGAACTTTTAAAAACAAAAGGGAAAGGGGAGACAGCAAAAGTGAAAGCTCCCGGCGCCAAACTGAGTTGGACGCCAGAATGCCAAAAGGCATTCGAGACCTTAAAAGAATGCTTCACTGAAGGACCCATCCTAAAACACCCTGATATCAGGAGCCCTTTCATAATCCATTGCGATGCCCTCAGACTGTGCGTACGGGGCAGTGCTATTGCAAAAGGATCAAAATGGGAACTTAAAACCCTGTGGATATTTGTCACGGAAGTTCAGCGAAACTGAAAAAAGTTGGCCAATATGGGGAAAAAGAGGCATTAGCCATATTAAAAGCCTTAGAATGCTGGCGACACTTCCTCGAAGGGAAGCGGAATCCCATTCGAAATTTGGTCTGACCATAAGAATCTCCAGTATTTAAAGTCTCCTAGAAAATTGTCCCCCAAACAAATCAGATGGGCGCAATACTTCAGCAGATTCGATTTCCAATTAAAGTTTTTTCAAGGGAAACAGAATGTCTTGGCAGATGCTCTTTCACGCATGCCTCACACGAAGGCCTAACCACAGCAAAGGAGGGGGACAATATTCTCTGACAAACAATGGGGCTTAGCTGTCAGACAAGAGCACAAACCCAAAAGGAGGACACGGCTTTTGTCGAACTCGGCGGGGAAGATAACTGGGGAAATGAACTAAAACAGTCTTATAAAGGAGATCAATGGATCGCGTCCAACGCAGAAAAGGGGGACCAGAAGGGGGGATTTTGGTTTGTAAACAAGAAACTGTATATCCCAGCAATATTAAGGATTAAGATTCTGCATCGTTTTCACAACATCCAGAGCGCTGGTCATACAGGGAATTACCAAAACAACAAAGGCAATAGCAAAACATTGTTGGTGGCCAGGAATGAGGAAGGGACATAAAGAATCATGTTGTCCAATGTGATGATTGTGCCAGAAATAAATCGGGAGGAGGGAAGCCTATGGGATTGTTACAGACAGTAGCGGAACCTACCAGGCCTTGGGAATGTGTAGCTATGGACTTTGTGGGAGAACTGCCAGTCAGCAAAGGACATCGTTATATTTGGACAGTATTAGACCTGTTTTCTAAACAGGCCCACTTTATAGCACTGACGAAGCTACCATCGGCTGAGAAACTAGCTGAATTGTACATAAACCATATTTACAAATTACATGGATGTCCAAGTAGAGTAGTCAGTGACAGAGGAGTACAATTCACAGCAAAATTTGGGAAAAAATCTTGGAAATGCTAGGAGCAGAAAGGAGTTTAAGTTCTGCTTTTCACCCCATGACAAACGGGCGGTAGAACGTACTCAGCAAACGCTTGGGCAGTTCCTTCGAATGTACTCTAACATGAGACAAAATGACTGGTCTAGGTGGTTGGCGTTTGCGGACTAGCCTTTAATTCAACTATACATTCAGCAACAAACAAAACCCCCTTTGAAGTAGTTTACGGGTATGAAATACAACCTTTACCCCAATTGCCGAGGTGGACAGAAAATGAAGGAACAGAGGCAGGGAAATGGAAAAACGCAAATGATGGAATGTTGGAATCAAGTGACTGCATCGTTAAAAGAAGCACACAAAAAGTATAAAACGTTCGCAGACAGAAAGAGGGTGGAAGGCGATAAATTAGATAAAGGAGATCTAGTGTGGGTTAAGTACCCAAAACATCAAATTGGGGTTACCTTCAAGAAAACTGGGCCCCAAATATGTTGGACCATTCAGAATACAGGGTGTTATCAATGAAGTGACTTTCCAATTGGCATTGCCAAAAAGTTTTAGGGAAAATACACCCAGTCTTCCATCGCAGCTTGCTGAAAAAAATATGGGGACTTTAGACAAAATGGACCCATAGAGTTATTGTTTGATTTGTTTCAGGACTATGGTGAAAGAAGAACCGGAGAGGAGGACGAAGAAAACGGGGGCGCCATGTCATGCAGCCAGATCCCAGGGCTGAATTTCCAAGCCCTGAATCTGACTTCATAACATAAACATGCGAGCACCTGGCGGGAGAAGATAAAATGAGCCTGGGAACTCAGGGGTGAAAGTATAAACAATTATAATTGCTGTAGTGGGGGGGGATAGAAACCTTGGTGGAAATGTGATCCAGAAGGTGGGGTTTGATGATGATATTTGCGTGTGATATTACGTTGCATCAGAAGTGATAAAATTAGATGTATGTAAACATTAGGTCATTCTCGACTTTTCCAAAGTCATGTATTC